>NC_084741.1:11983114-12005614 GCF_033978785.1 Entelurus aequoreus
GGTAAATATACACATTAGTTTTTATGGATAAATGTGCGCTGGGTAAATAGGTTTTATGGATAAATGTGCGATGAGTAAATATACACATTAGTTTTTATGGTTACATGTGCGATGGGTAAATATACATGTGAGTTTTTATGGATAAATGTGCGCTGGGTAAATAGTTTTTATGGATAAATGTGTGATGAGTAAATATATATGTGAGGTTTTTATGGATAAATGTGCGATGGGTAAATATATATATTTTTTATGGATAAGTGTGCGCTGGGTAAATATATAGTTTTTATGGATAAATGTGCGCTGGGTAAATATATAGTTTTTATGGATAAATGTGCGATGTGTAAATATATAGTTTTTATGGATAAATGTGCGCTGGGTAAATATATAGTTTTTATGGATAAATGTGCGCTGGGTAAATATATAGTTTTTATGGATAAATGTGCGCTGGGTAAATATATAGTTTTTATGGATAAATGTGCAATGTGTAAATATATAGTTTTTATGGATAAATGTGCGATGTGTAAATATATAGTTTTTATGGATATATGTGCGCTGGGTAAATATATAGTTTTTATGGATAAATGTGCGCTGGGTAAATATATAGTTTTTATGGATAAATGTGCAATGTGTAAATATATAGTTTTTATGGATAAATGTGCGATGTGTAAATATATAGTTTTTATGGATATATGTGCGCTGGGTAAATATATAGTTTTTATGGATAAATGTGCGCTGGGTAAATATATAGTTTTTATGGATAAATGTGCGATGCGTCCCAGCTGACCGTGTTTTCTTGGTCATATTTTCAGAATCATGCCACTCCACAAATCCTCAAGCCGGGCGTCCCGCTTGGACCCCACCATGATCTCGGCCCCGCTGGGCGACTTCCGCCACACCATGCACATCGGCAGAGGCGGCGACGCCTTCGGGGACACCTCCTTCCTGTCCACGCTGGGCCCCAGCCCGCCCACCTCCGACCCGGCGCCGGCGCCCGTAGACCACGTGACCTTCTACCAAGACCCGCCAACAAGCGAGGACCCCGAGTACTGCGAGTCGGCGTCGTCCTTCGCCTTGGACTTGGATCTGGACCTGGGTCCTTCCATGCTGGGGGACGTGCTGGGCGTGATGGACGGACTGGGCCTGGACACGTTCCGGCCCGAAGGCGACCCGTCGTCTCCCGTCAAACCCCAGCACCACAATCTGCCCAACGGGACCGGCGAGAACCAGACGGGCGACGGCGGAATCAAAGCCAAGCGACCCAAAGTCAGATTCAGCGACAAGCGGGACGAGATCATACGCCGGCCCTCCGAGGAAGACCAGGGTCAGGACTTCCAGGACCAGGAGCCCGTGGAGAGTCCCAGCCCCCCTGAGGAGGCTCCGCCCAGCCCCGCCACGTCTCACGGCTCCGACTGCGACGCGCTGGACAGGAGGAGGCCCAGGAACGGCCAATCAGAGACGGACTCAGAGGACGAGGAGGAAGGGGGGCGGGGCTACACCTTCGAAGACGAGTTCGACGACGAGATCGGCCTATAGGAGGGCGGGGCCACAGTTTGGCAACGGTCATGTGACGCGACTCTGGAAGCGGGAAGAAAACCTTTTTATCTGACAAATACACCAAAGACCCCATGATGTTGTTGACCGTTTATGTTGACATGTTATTATCTCGATCATTTATTTGTGGCGGCCCCACAGGAACGATGCTGGAGCGCCACAAGTACATGTGGTGTGTTCGCCCTGGCTCATAGACATTTTTAACGCACCTGCTCTGCTAGAGCAAAAGATGGGACCGTTTATGTTGACATGTTATCTCAATCATTTATTTGTGGCGGCCCCGCAGGAACGATGCTGGAGCGCCACAAGTACATGTGGTGTGTTCGCCCTTGCTCATAAAGACATTTTTAACGCACCTGCTCTGCTAGAGCAAAAGATGGGACCGTTTATGTTGACATGTTATTATCTCAATCATTTATTTGTGGCGGCCCCGCAGTAATGATGCTGGAGCGCCACAAGTACATGTGGTGTGTTCTCCCTGGCTCAAAGACATTTTAACACACCTGCTCTGCCAGAGCATAAGACAAAATATGGGACTGTTTATGTTGACCTGTTATCTCAATCATTTATTTGTGGCGGCCCCCCAGGAACGATGCTGGAGCGCCACAAGTACATGTGGTGTGTTCGCCCTGTCTCATAAAGACAAGTTAACGCACCTTCTCTGCCAAAGCAAAAGATGGGACCGTTTATGTTGACATGTTATTATCTCAATCATTTATTTGTGGCGGCCCCGCAGTAATGATGCTGGAGCGCCACAAGTACATGTGGTGTGTTCTCCCTGGCTCAAAGACATTTTAACACACCTGCTCTGCCAGAGCATAAGACAAAATATGGGACTGTTTATGTTGACCTGTTATCTCAATCATTTATTTGTGGCGGCCCCCCAGGAACGATGCTGGAGCGCCACAAGTACATGTGGTGTGTTCGCCCTGTCTCATAAAGACAAGTTAACGCACCTTCTCTGCCAAAGCAAAAGATGGGACCGTTTATGTTGACATGTTATTATCTCAATCATTTATTTGTGGCGGCCCCGCAGGAACGATGCTGGAGCGCCACAAGTACATGTGGTGTGTTCGCCCTTGCTCATAAAGACATTTTTAACGCACCTGCTCTGCTAGAGCAAAAGATGGGACCGTTTATGTTGACATGTTATTATCTCAATCATTTATTTGTGGCGGCCCCGCAGTAATGATGCTGGAGCGCCACAAGTACATGTGGTGTGTTCTCCCTGGCTCAAAGACATTTTAACACACCTGCTCTGCCAGAGCATAAGACAAAATATGGGACTGTTTATGTTGACCTGTTATCTCAATCATTTATTTGTGGCGGCCCCCCAGGAACGATGCTGGAGCGCCACAAGTACATGTGGTGTGTTCGCCCTGTCTCATAAAGACAAGTTAACGCACCTTCTCTGCCAAAGCAAAAGATGGGACCGTTTATGTTGACATGTTATTATCTCAATCATTTATTTGTGGCGGCCCCGCAGGAATGATGCTGGAGCGCCACAAGTACATGTGGTGAGTTCGCCCTGGCTCATAAAGACATTTTTAACGCACCTGCTCTGCTAGAGCAAAAGATGGGACCGTATATGTTGACATGTTATTATCTCAATCATTTATTTGTGGCGGCCCCCCAGGAACGATGCTGGAGCGCCACAAGTACATGTGGTGTGTTCGCCCTGTCTCATAAAGACAAGTTAACGCACCTTCTCTGCCAAAGCAAAAGATGGGACCGTTTGTGTTGACATGTTATTATCTCAATCATTTACTTGTGGCGGCCCCGCAGGAATGTTTCTGGAGCACCACAAGTACATGTGGTGTGTTCGCCTTGGCTCAAAGACATTTTAACGCACCTTCTCTGCCAGAGCATAAGACAAAATATGACATGTTATCACCTTAATCATTTATTTGTGGCGGCCCCCCAGGAACGATGCTGGAGCGCCACAAGTACATGTGGTGTGTTCGCCCTGGCTCATAAAGACAAGTTAACGCACCTTCTCTGCCAAAGCAAAAGATGGGACCGTTTATGTTGACATGTTATTATCGCAATCATTTATTTGTGGCAGCCCCGCAGGAACAAAGCTGGAGCGCCACAAGTACATGTGGTGTGTTCGCCCTGGCTCATAAAGACATTTTAACACACCTGCTCTGCCAGAGCATGCGACAAAATATGAGATCGTTTATGTTGACATGTTATCTCAATCATTTACTTGTGGCGGCCCCCCAGGAACGATGCTGGAGCGCCACAAGTACATGTGGTGTGTTCACCCTGGCTCATAAAGACAAGTTAACGCACCTTCTCTGCCAAAGCAAAAGATGGGACCGTTTGTGTTGACATGTTATTATCTCAATCATTTATTTGTGGCGGCCCCGCAGGAATGTTTCTGGAGCGCCACAAGTACATGTGGTGTGTTCGCCTTGGCTCATAAAGACATTTTAACGCACCTTCTCTGCCAGAGCATAAGACAAAATATGACATGTTATCTATCTGGCGGCCCCCCAGGAACGATGCTGGAGCGCCACAAGTACATGTGGTGTGTTCGCCCTGGCTCATAAAGACAAGTTAACGCACCTTCTCTGCCAAAGCAAAAGATGGGACCGTTTATGTTGACATGTTATTATCGCAATCATTTATTTGTGGCGGCCCCGCATGAACGAAGCTGGAGCGCCACAAGTACATGTGGTGTGTTCGCCCTGGCTCATAAAGACATTTTAACGCACCTTCTCTGCCAGAGCATAAGACAAAATATGACATGTTATCATCTTAATCATTTATTTGTGGCGGCCCCCCAGGAACGATGCTGGAGCGCCACAAGTACATGTGGTGTGTTCGCCCTGGCTCATAAAGACAAGTTAACGCACCTTCTCTGCCAAAGCAAAAGATGGGACCGTTTATGTTGACATGTTATGATCGCAATCATTTATTTGTGGCGGCCCCGCAGGAACGAAGCTGGAGCGCCACAAGTACATGTGGTGTGTTCGCCCTGGCTCATAAAGACATTTTAACACACCTGCTCTGCCAGAGCATGCGACAAAATATGAGATCGTTTATGTTGACATGTTATCTCAATCATTTACTTGTGGCGGCCCCCTAGGAACGATGCTGGAGCGCCACAAGTACATGTGGTGTGTTCACCCTGGCTCATAAAGACATTTTAACGCACTTTCTCCGCCAGAGCATGAGACAAAATATGGGACCGTTTATGTTGACATGTTATTATATCAATCATTTATTTGTGGCGGCCCCGCAGGAACGAAGCTGGAGCGCCACAAGTACATGTGGTGTGTTCACCCTGGCTCATAGAGACATTTTAACACACTTGCTCAGCCAGAGCATGAGACAAAATATGACATGTTATTATCTTAATCATTTATTTGTAGCGGCCCCGCAGGAACGAAGCTAGAGCGCCACAAGTACATGTGGTGTGTTCACCCTGGCTCATAAAGACATTTTAACGCACTTTCTCCGCCAGAGCATGAGACAAAATATGGGACCGTTTATGTTGACATGTTATCTCAATCATTTATTTGTGGCGGCCCCGCAGTAACGATGCCGGAGCGCCACAAGTACATGTGGTGTGTTCGCCCTGGCTCATAAAGAAATTTTAACACACCTGCTCTGCCAGAGCATAAGATGAAATATGGGACCGTTAATGTTGACATGTTATCTCAATCATTTATTTGTGGAATGTTGCTGGAGCGCCACAAATAAATGTGGTGTGTTCGCCCTGGCTCATAAAGACATTTTAAGGCACCTGCTCTGCCAGAGCATAAGACGGAGATTATAAGAGGAAACAAGCCACTTTCTAGCACACATCGCTCCTCTCAACTGTTTTTTCCCCCTTTTTGAACATGCGTCACGGCCAATTATGCAGATTCACCCAATTTAGCCCTCAAACTGCTAACAAATGAGTTTTGTGAAGAACTACACACAGCTTCCGAATACGCACACTGCGACTTCCTGTCTCGTGCAAAGTCGGTTTCAAAATAAAAGCACGGCAGCGTTGTTTCCCTCCCAGCCATGAAAAGAAGGATTAGGTGTTAGCGCGACAGAGAAGATAAGATTAGTTGTTAGCGCGGCAGAGAAGATAAGATGATGCACACCTGGAGGGAACACTTTCTGAAACTAGCAGTTAGCACATTTCATTTTACAGTCAGCATCTTTTTTAAATGGATAATGAAAAAAAATAAAAGTCCATTTAAAAAAAATAGTTTTTGGGCCATCAAAGAGCTTTTTACCCCAGTTTTAAAAATAATTACTATTAGTAGAGAAAATATCACTTGGCAAGAATCCACAATCCGATTGGTATCGTCGCACCAAACTTGATCAGGTAGCAACAAGTGACGGCTCGGACAGACAGAAGTGGGAGGAGCTTTTATGTCACTTTATGTCGCTTTATGTCGCTAAATGAGACAAAAGTTGAAGTTTGGGATCATTTTAGTATTATGGCAACTAGCATGCTAACATTTCATGCTAGCTTTTTTTTTTAGATAATTTTGTATGTTTAAACCTACAAATCATGGATTTAAATACTTGGTGCCATCTTAAAAGTATGCTAGCTTTTTTTAAAAAAAACTAATTTTGAATGTTTAAAGCTACAAATCAAGGATTTGAATACTTGGCGCCATCTTAAAAGTATGCTAACGTTTATTCGAGCTTTTTTGAGCTAATTTTGAATGTTTAAACCTACAAATCTTGGATTTGAAAACTTGGCGCCATCTTAAAAGTATGTTAACTTTCAATGCTAGCTTTTTAGATAATTTTGTATGTTTAAAGCTACAAATGATGGATTTGAATACTTGGTGCCATCGTATAAGTATGCTAACGTTTATTCCAGTTTTTTTAGATAATTTTGTATGTTTAAAGCTACAAGTCAAGGATTCGTATACTTTGCGGCATTTCAAAGGTATGCTAACATTAAATGCTCACTTTTTTTATTTTTTTATTTTGTTACTAATTTTGAATGTTTAAGCCTACAACCCATGGATTTAAATACTTGGCGCCATCTTAAAAGTATGCTAACTTTTATTCTGTTTTTTTTGTTTTAGATAATTTTGTATGTTTAAACCTACAAGTCAAGGATTTGAATACTTTGCGGCATCTTAAAAGTATGCTAACTTTTAGTGTTAGCTTTTGAGGTAATTTTGTATGTTTAAACCTACAAATCATGGCTTTTAATACTTGGCGCATCTTAAAAGTATGCTAGCTTTTGAGCTAATGTATGTTTGCACCTACAACTCATGGATTCTAATACTTTGCACCATCTTAAAAGTATGCTAACTTTTGAGGTAATTTTGAATGTTTAAACCTACAAATCATGGATTTTTAATACTTTGCGGCATCTTAAAAGTATGCTAACTTTTAATGCGAGCTTTTGAGCTAATTTTGTATGTTTAAAGCTACAAATGATGGATTTGAATACTTGGCGCCATCGTATAAGTATGCTAACGTTTATTCTAGCTTTTTTAGATAATTTTGTATGTTTAAAGCTACAAGTCAAGGATTCGTATACTTTGCGGCATCTTAAACGTATGCTAACATTAAATGCTCACTTTTTTTTTTTTTTTTTTACTAATTTTGAATGTTTAAGCCTACAACCCATGGATTTAAATACTTGGCGCCATCTTAAAAGTATGCTAACTTTTATTCTGTTTTTTTTGTTTTAGATAATTTTGTATGTTTAAACCTACAAATCATGGCTTTTAAAACTTGGCGCATCTTAAAAGTATGCTAGCTTTTGAGCTAATGTATGTTTGCACCTACAACTCACGGATTCTAATACTTTGCACCATCTTAAAAGTATGCTAACTTTTGAGGTAATTTTGAATGTTTAAACCTACAAATCATGGATTTTTAATACTTTGCGGCATCTTAAAAGTATGCTAACTTTTAATGCGAGCTTTTGAGCTAATTTTGAATGTTTAAACATACAAATCATGGCTTTTGATACTTGGCGCATCTTAAAAGTATGCTAACTTTTGAGGTAATTTTGAATATTTAAACCTACAAATCTTGGATTGGAAAACTTAGTGCCATCTTAAAAGTATGCTAACTTTCAATGCTAGCGTTTTAGATAATTTTGTATGTTTAAAGCTACAAATGATGGATTTGAATACTTGGCGCCATCGTATAAGTATGCTAACGTTTATTCTAGCTGTTTTAGATCATTTTGTATGTTTAAAGCTACAAGTCAAGGATTCGTATACTTTGCGGCATCTTAAAGGTATGCTAACATTAAATGCTAGCTTTTTTTATTTTTTTTTACTAATTTTGAATGTTTAAACCTACAACCCATGGATTTAAATACTTGGCGCCATCTTAAAAGTATGCTAACTTTTATTCTAGTTTGTTTTGTTTTAAATAATTTTGTATGTTTAAACCTACAAGTCAAGGATTCGAATACTTTGCGGCATCTTAAAAGTATGCTAACTTTTAATGTTAGCTTTTGAGCTAATTTTGAATGTTTACCGGTAATCCTACAAATCATGGCTTTTAATACTTGGCGCATCTTAAAAGTATGCTAGCTTTTGAGGTAATTTTGAATGTTTAAACCTACAAATCATGGATTTTTAATACTTTGCGGCATCTTAAAAGTATGCAAACTTTTAATGCGAGCTTTTGAGCTAATTTTGAATGTTTAAACATACAAATCATGGCTTCTGATATATCTTAAAAGTATGCTAACTTTTGAGGTAATTTTGAATATTTAAACCTACAAATCTTGGATTGGAAAATTTTGTGCCATCTTAAAAGTATGCTAACTTTCAATGCTAGCGTTTTAGATAATTTGGTATGTTTAAAGCTACAAATGATAGATTTGAATACTCGGTGCCATCGTATAAGTATGCTAACGTTTATTCTAGCTTTTTTAGATAATTTTGTATGTTTAAAGCTACAAGTCAAGGATTCGTATACTTTGCGGCATCTTTAAGGTATGCTAAAATTAAATGCTAACTTTTTTTTTTTTTTTTTACTAATTTTGAATGTTTAAGCCTACAACCCATGGATTTAAATACTTGGCGCCATCTTAAAAGTATGCTAACTTTTATTCTAGTTTGTTGGTTTTTTTTAGATAATTTTGTATATTTAAACCTACAAGTCAAGGATTCGAATACTTTGCGGCATCTTAAAAGTATGCTAACTTTTAATGTTAGCTTTTGAGCTAATTTTGAATGTTTAAACCTACAAATCATGGCTTTTGATACTTGGCACATCTTAAAAGTATGCTAGCTTTTGAGCTAATGTTGTATGTTTGAACCTACAACTCATGGATTCTAATACTTTGCGCCATCTCAAAAGTATGCTAACTTTTGAGATAATTTTGAATGTTTAAACATACAAATCATGGATGTTTAATACTTTGCGGCATCTTAAAAGTATGCTAACTTTTATTCTAGTTTTTTTTTTTTTAGATAATTTTGTATGTTTAAACCTACAAGTCAAGGATTCGAATACTTTGCGGCATCTTAAAAGTATGCTAACTTTTAATGTTAGCTTTTGAGCTAATTTTGAATGTTTAAACCTACAAATCATGGCTTTTAATACTAGCCGCATCTTAAAAGTATGCTAACTTTTGAGCTAATGTATGTTTGAACCTACAACTCATGGATTCTAATACTTTGCGGCATCTTAAAAGTATGCTAACATTTAATGGGAGCTTTTGAGCTAATTTTGTATATTTAAACCTACAAATCTTGGATTTGAAAACTTGGCACCATCTTAAAAGTATGCTAGCTTTTGAGCTAATGTATGTTTGAACCTACAACTCATGGATTTTGATACTTTGCGGCATCTTAAAAGTATGCTAACTGTTAATGCTAGCTTTTTAGATAATTTTGAATGTTTAAACCTACAAATCATGGCTTTTGATACTTGGTGCATCTTAAAAGTATGCTAGCTTTTGAGCTAATATATGTTTGCACCTACAACTCATGGATTTTAATACTTTGCACCATCTCAAAAGTATGCTAACTTTTGAGGTAATTTTGAATGTTTAAACATACAAATCATGGATTTTTAATACTTTGCGGCATCTTAAAAGTATGCTAGCTTTTGAGGTAATTTTGAATGTTTAAACCTACAAATCATGGATGTTTAATACTTTGCGCCATCTCAAAAGTATGCTAGCTTTTTAGATAATTTTGAATGTTTAAACATACTAATCATGGATTTTTAATACTTTGCGGCATCTTAAAAGTATGCTAGCTTTTTAGATAATTTTGAATGTTTAAACCTACAAATGATGGCTTTTGATACTTGGCACATCTCAAAAGTATGCTAGCTTTTTAGATAATTTTGAATGTTTAAACATACAAATCATGGATGTTTAATACTTTGCGGCATCTTAAAAGTATGCTAGCTTTTGAGGTAATTTTGAATGTTTAAACATACAAATCATGGATGTTTAATACTTTGCGGCATCTTAAAAGTATGTTAACTTTTAATGCTAGCTTTTGAGATAATTTTGAATGTTTAAACATACAAATCATGGTTTTTGATACTCGGCACATCTTAAAAGTATGCTAGCTTTTGAGCTAATGTTGTATGTTTGAACCTACAACTCATGGATTCTAATACTTTGCGCCATCTCAAAAGTATGCTAGCTTTTTAGATAATTTTGAATGTTTAAACATACAAATCATGGATGTTTAATACTTTGCGGCATCTTAAAAGTATGCTAACTTTTAATGCTAGCTTTTGAGATAATTTTGAATGTTTAAACCTACAAATCATGGCTTTTGATACTTGGTGCCATCTTAAAAGTATGCCGGCCTCGATGGATCCCAGGCCGCAGACCCATAAAAACGTCTGTGGGAATTTTCTAATTGTAATATTATAGCAACAACAACAACAACGATAATTTGACCAGAATCATATTTTTCATCACACGTATTCATTTCAGACCAAAACTATTTAGTTTGCCGGTCTGTTGTAGTGACTCTTGGCAGCCAGCAGATGGCGGCGTGACGACACACCACATAAATGGGGTATCATTGTACCGCTGGCTCAGGACTGACTAGCACAGTTCCGCTTTGAGTCAACGTTGACGGGCGTTTAGGCGGACGTCAACATAAACGGGTTCCCTGGTCTGTTTTGTGTTGTCAGTGAGAAGTTGCAAGCCTGTGAACCTTCATGATTCTCTGTACTCTTATTGCATGTTTACATCTCATCTTTGTCCCATTCCATGTCTGACTATGGGAACTTCTCTGGATCAGATCCACTTGCAGTTCTCACGGTCATAGTTCTGCATGTTCCTCATCAAGTACCAAAGCTTTTTTTTCTTTTGGGGCTTTCAGGCTGGAAACAAAAATGCTGAGACAATCAAATATTCAACGAGTTGTTTTCCCAATCATGCTGTAAAAATGGTGACATTTGGGTCCAACTTGCTGGCTGAAATGCAGTTCATGTCCTGTGGTTTACAATAAAAACTATATTTGGGAATATTTGGCATCACTGATCGATCACACGTCAAGGAGCTAAAATAGCTAACATGCTAACTTTCAGCCTACATCAAGTACCAAAATACATGACTGAGGTGTATACCAACCAAATTAGCTAACAGTTTACGTCAAGTACCAAAATATATGACTGAGGTGTAGGCCATACCTTCAAAATTAGATGACAAAAAAAAGCTACTTTGCTAACATTAGCAAGGAGCGTTTTGACAGTTTGCAGCTGTCAAGTCAAAATACAGTAAGTAGTTAGCATGCTAACAGCTAGCCTACACCAAGTACCAAAATATATGACTGAGGTGTATACCAACCAAATTAGTTAAGCTAGCTAACATGCGGTTAGCATGCTAACAGCTAGCCTACATCAAGTACCAAAATATAAGACTGAGGTGTATACCAACGAAATTAGCTAACATGCTAACAGCTAGTTTACGTCAAGTACCAAAATAATTGACTGAGGCGTAGGCCATACCTCTAAAATTAGATGACAAAAAAAAGCTACTTTGCTAACATTAGCATGGTAACATTAGCAAGGAGCATTTTGACTATGTTTGCAGCTGCCGAGTCAAAATACAGTAAGTAGTTAGCATGCTAACAGTTAGCCTACATCGAGTACCAAAATATAAGACTGCGGTGTATACCAACCAAATTAGCTAAGCTAGCTAACATGCGGTTAGCATGCTAACAGGTAGCTTACGTCAAGTACCAAAATATATGACTGAGGCGTAGGCTATACCTCCAAAATAAGATGAAAGCTACTTTGCTAACATTAACATGGTAACATTAGCAAGGAGCATTTTGACTATGGTACATATTCAACTTCCGAGTCAAAATACAGTAAGTAGTTAGCATGCTAAAAGTTAGCCTACATCAAGTACCAAAATACATGACTTGGGTGTATACCAATTAAATTAGCCAAGCTAGCTAACATACTAACAGCTAGTTTACGTCAAGTACCAAAATATGTGACCGAAGTGTAGGCCATACCTCTAAAATTAGATGAGGAAAAAAAGCTACTTTGCTACGGTACGTTTTCAGCTGCCAAGTCAAAATACAGTAAGTAGTTAGCATGCTAAAAGTTAGCCTACATCAAGTACCAAAATACATGACTTGGGTGTATACCAATTAAATTAGCTAAGCTAGCTAACATACTAACAGTTAGTTTACGTCAAGTACCAAAATATTTGACTGAGGCGTAGGCCATACCTCTAAAACTAGATGAGGAAAAAAAGCTACTTTGCTAACATTAGCATGGTAACATTAGCAAGGAGCATTTTGACTATGGTACATATTCAACTGCCAAGTCAAAATACAGTAAGTAGTTAGCATGCTAACAGTTAGCCTACATCAAGTACCAAAATGCATGACAGAGGTGTATACCAATGAAATTAGCTAAGCTAGCTAACATGCTTACGTCAACTACCAAAATATATGACTGAGGTGTAGGCTATACCTGCAAAATTAGCTACCACGCTGACGTTAGCATGGTCACATTAGCTAGGAGCATTTTGACTTTGGTGCGTTTTCAACGGCTACAGTTTTCATCTGATTCATACGGTTCACCAATAAAAACGCTTGCTAGCATTAGCATGTTAGCATTTTTCATTTAAAGTATAAACTTCCGTATCAAGGATTTCCACACTTTTTTAGCACATTTCCAACATTTCTTAACCGTTTCAAATTGTTCCAAAGTCAAAATGCTCCTTGCTAATGTTACCATGCTAACATAAGTGCGGTAGCTTTTTGGTCATCTAATTTTCCAGGTATAGCCTACAGGCTGACTGTTAGCATGCTAACAGCATGTGCCAAGAAGCAAAATACGTGACCGAGATAGGTGCATACTGACAAAATTAGCTAAAATTGCTAACATAAATGTTTTGATTCAGATAAAAAAATTTCTTTAGTCGAAATGCTCTTAGCTAATGCTACCTTGCTAGCGCTAATTTTACAGATATAGCCTAACGACACCTCAGTCACATTTGTTTTGCTACTTGACGTAAGCTAACTGTTAGCATGCTCACGTTAGCATGTTGGCTATTTTAACTTTGGAAGGGTTTGATAAATGCGAAAGTTTGAAAAATGTATTTCAAATGGGAAGAAAAATCCTGGTAAAAGGTGGAACTCCTGGAAATGTTGAAAGTTGAGGACTAGACCCAAATAATAGCCCAGGTGTGGCGAAGGAGACCAACGTTTTGGTAGGTCACTGCTTTGAATCGGATGAAAAATGTGGGCGCTGAAAACGTTTGGTCAAAATGCTCCTTGCTAACGTGGCCATGCTAACGTTAGCATGGTGGCTAATCTTGCAGGTGTAGCCTACTGTCATATATCTGTGTACTTGACATAGGCTAACTGTTAGCGTGTTAGCTCATTTCAAACTCTGCTACTCGACACGTGCTGTTAGCATGCTAAAGTTAGCATGACCGCGCCGAAATATAGCATGGAGTGTGCACTTTGAAGGTAGACGAGTACGAGCCTTTCCCCATAGTACTTGCTTTTATTTGTGGCGGTACTTCAAAGACGTGTGTGGACTTATGGACAGATGGGTAGAAAAGTGAAGTATGTCATGTACATGTAGTACTGCGGTAGTACTGCGGTAGTACTGCGGTAGCACCTGTAGTACTGTGGTAGCACCTGTGGTACGGCGGCCGTTCCTGTAGTACTGCGGTAGTACTGCGGTAATACCTGTAGTACGGCGGTAGTACTTGTAGTACTGCGGTAGTACTGCGGTAATACCTGTAGTACGGCGGTAGCAACTGTAGTACGGTGGTAGTACGGTGGTAGTACCTGTAGTACGGCGGTAGTACCTGTAGTAGTATCTGTGGTACTGCGGTAGTACGTGTAGTACCGCGGTAATACCTGTAGTACGGCGGTAGTACTTGTAGTACTGCGGTAATACCTGTAGTACGGCGGTAGAACCTGTAGTACGGCGGTAGTAGTGGTACTAGACAGAGATGGTCCTGAAGACGTTGAACCCAGAGAGGGCGGTGGAGACCAGGACACCAGGGACTTGGGGGTGCCAGTGGATCTCCTTGATGTCAGACTGTCCCTGGTGCAGGAAGAGCAGCTGGGGGGGCAGACCATGCAGGTCCTGCACCTTGGTGTCACATGACTGCACCTTGGTGTCACATGACTCCACCGACAGATCCCACTGGCTGACCACGTCGTCGGCGCCGGACGCGGCGAACACGCCGGGGTCGGCCGGGCTCCACTCCACTGAGGTGATGGGGGCGCCGTGCTGCTTGAAGGTGGCCACGGGCCTGCCCGTCTGCGGAGTCAGAGGGTGGAGTCAGAGGGTGGAGTCAGAGGGCAGAGTCAGAGGGCGGAGTCAGAGGGCGGAGTCAGATTGGACAGGCTGGTGTTTACATTGCTGGATCAGAACCAGATCTGGATTCCACTCTCTGACTCATGTTGCATTGTTTATTCAGGTATCAGAAGACACCTTCAATCCATGTTGATCTGGATCAGATCTGGATTCATTGACACTACACGGTTTCACACTCACTGCTTTCTGATCCAGATTACTCAAATAAGAACTACCTAGAACTGTTTGAAGAAAATATCAACTTGAATACCAGATTGACGATATCTTCTTTTCAGGGCCGATACTGATTATTAGTAGTGAAGTAGGTCGATACCAATACTCATTATTAGAAGTGAAGTAGGTCGATACCAATATTGATTATTAGAAGTGAAGTAGGTCAATACCAATATTGATTATTAGTAGTGAAGTAGGTCGATACCAATATTCATTATTAGAAGGAAAGTAGGTCGATAACCAATATTGATTATTAGTAGTGAAGTAGGTCGATACCAATATTGATTAGAAGTGAAATAGATCGATACCAATATTGATTGTTAGAAGAGAAGTAGGTCGATACCAATATTGATTATTAGAAGTGAAGTAGGTTGATACCAATATTGACTATTAGAAGTGAAGTAGGTCGATACCAATATTGACTATTAGAAGTGAAGTAGGTCGATACCAATATTGATTAGAAGTGAAGTAGATCGATACCAATATTGATTGTTTGAAGGGAAGTAGGTCGGTACCAATATTGATTATTAGAAGTGAAGTAGGTTGATACCAATATTGACTATTAGTAGTGAAGTAGGTCGATACCAATATTCATTATTAGAAGTGAAGTAAGTCGATACCAATATTGATTATTAGAAGGAAAGTAGGTCAATAACCAATATTGAATACTAGTAGTGAAGTAGGCAGATACCAATATTGATTATTAGAAGGGAAGTAGGTCTATACCAATATTGATTATTAGTAGTGAAGTAGGTTGATACCAATATTGATTATTAGATAGAAAGTAGGTCGAGAACCAATATTGATTATTAGTAGTGAAGTAGGTCGATACCCATCCATCCATCCATTTTCTACCGCTTATTCCCTTCGGGGTCGCGGGGGGCACTGGAGCCTATCTCAGCTACAATCGGGCGGAAGGCGGGGTACCCCCTGGACAAGTCGCCACCTCATCGATACCAATATTTATTATTAGGATAGTAGATCGATACAAATATTGATTATTATAAGGGACCGTTATTAGTTGTAAAGTAGGCTGATACCAAATTTTTTATTGTTAGTAGTGAAGTAGGCCGATACCAATATTGTTAGTAGTGAAGTATGACGATACCAATATTGTTAGTAGTGAAATAGGCTGATACCAACATTGTTGGTAGGGAAGTAGGCCGATACCAACATTGTTGGTAGGGAAGTATGCCGATACCAACATTGTTAGTAGTGAAGTAGGCCGATACCAACATTGTTAGTAGTGAAGTAGGCCGATACCAACATTGTTGGTAGGGAAGTAGGCTGATACCAACACTGTTAGTAGTAAAAATTGGCCGATACCAACATTGTTAGTAGTGAAGTAGGCCGATACCAACATTGTTAGTAGTGAAGTAGGCCGATACCAACATTGTTAGTAGTGAAGTAGGCCGATACCAACATTGTTAGTAGTGAAATAGGCCGATACCAACATTGTTGGTAGGGAAGTAGGTCGATACCAACATTGTTGGTAGGGAAGTATACCGATACCAACATTGTTAGTAGTGAAGTAGGCCGATACCAACATTGTTAGTAGTGAAGTAGGCCGATACCAACATTGTTGGTAGGGAAGTAGGCCGATACCAACATTGTTAGTAGTGAAGTAAGCCGATACCAACACTGTTAGTAGTAAAAATTGGCCGATACCAACATTGTTAGTAGTGAAGTAGGCCGATACCAACATTGTTAGTAGTGAAGTAGGCCGATACCAACATTGTTAGTAGTGAAGTAGACCGATACCAACGCTGTTAGTAGTGAAGTATGCCGATACCAACATTGTTAGTAGTGAAGTAGGCCGATACCAATATTGTTAGTAGTGAAATAGGCTGATACCAACATTGTTGGTAGGGAAGTAGGCCGATACCAACATTGTTGGTAGGGAAGTAGGCCGATACCAACATTGTTAGGAGTGAAGTAGGCTGATAACTGATATTGACGAGGAAAGAGCAGTGTGTTGTTACCTTCAATGTTAATAATCTAACAATGTTATGCAGAGGTATTGTTATATAAATGCTAAATAAAAAGAGAATACAACAAATCCTTTTCAACTTATATTCAATTGAATAGACTGCAAAGACAAGATATTTCATGTTCACACTGAGAAACTTCTTTTTTATTCTAATCCAAAAGCTGTATGTACCTTTCAGGATTAATGGTGCCTTCACAGATGTGTAAGTTACCCATGTCTTGGCCACTAATACACCCCCATACCATCACACATGCTGCCTTTTACACTTTCACCCTAGAACAATCCGGATGGTTCTTTTCCTCTTTGGTCCGGAGGACACGACGTCCACAGTTTCCAAAAACAATTTGAAATGTGGACTTGTCAGACCACAGAACACTTTTCCACTTTGTATCAGTCCATCTTAGATGAGCTCGGGCCCAGCGAAGCGTTTCTGGGTGTTGTTGATAAATGGCTTTGACTTTGGCTTTGCATAGTAGAGTTTTAACTTGCACTTACAGATGTAGCGACCAATTGTAGTTACCGACAGTGGTTTTCTGGAGTGTTCCTGAGTCCATGTGGTGATATCCTTTACACACTGATGTGGCTTTTTGATGCAGTACCGCCTGAGGGATCCACGGTGTGTAATATCATGGCTTACGTGCAGTGATTTCTCCAGATTCTCTGAACCCTTTGATGATATTACGGAGCGTAGATGGTGAAATCCCTAAATTCCTTGTTGAGAAATGTTGTTCTTAAACAATTTGCTCAGGCATTTGTTGACAAAGTGGTGACCCTCGCCCCGTCCTTGTTTGTGAACGACTGAGCATTTCATGTAATCTACTTTTATACCCAATCATGGCACCCACCTGTTCCCAATTAGCCTGTTCACCTGTGGGATGTTCCAAATAAGTCTTTGATGAGCATTCCTCAACTTTATCACTCTTTTTTGCCACTTGTGCCAGCTTTTTTCAAACATGTCGCAAGCTTCAAATTCCAAATGAGCTAATATTTGCAAAAAATAAAGTTTCTCAGTGTGAACATGAAATATCTTGTCTTTGCAGTCTATTCAATTGAATATAAGTTGAAAAGGATTTGTTGTATTCTCTTTTTATTTACCATTTACACAACGTGACAACTTCACTGCTTTTGTACAAGTGACAGTTCAGTGACAGGGAAACTAGTCAATAGTCTGGTCTTGTTTACAACTGGAGTTACTATGTCTACACTGTACAAGTATCCATAGTAGATATCAGAGTGGTATTGGTATTAGACTGGTGACCATGTTACCTTAAACTGCCGCAGGTCCCACACTTTGAGGAGTCCGTCATCCCCCCCCGACAGGAGGAAGGGCTCCGTTCTGTTCCAGCTGATGACGTTGATGTCTGACGCGTGCGCCTCATTGGCTGCCAGCATGGAGTTGGGCGGGGCTCGGATGTCCCAAACGCGGATGGAGCAATCCACGGAGCAGGAAGCAAACACCTGAAACGAAGCCCCGCCGTCATTTCTGGACGCAAGGTTTGGTTCCCGGCGCAGGACTAAGTACCGTGGCTTCCGTGGGCGACCACTGCAGGTCCTCCACGGACTTGCTGTGGGAACTGAAGGGCCGCTGGTCGATACGCCAGGAAGCTCCGCCCTCCTGCGGCTCCCACATGTGGATGTTCTTCTTGCAGTCGCCGCTGACAAGACGACCTGCGGGCACAAACACGTTTCCTCACAGTCACAATCTTCTTTTGAGTCAGGTTGGATTTTTAGTGTGTGTGGATCTACACCTGACATCCACTGTAATGATACCAAGTATAATGGCGTATCTAGTCTATGATTACATCCATATTTTTTTTTTATCGTCACACAATCTTTAATCCTTAAAAAAAAAATTAATATTATGTTTATAAAGCCAGTAAATACGTCCCTGGACACATGAGGACTTTGAATATGACCAATGTATGATCCTGTAACTACTTGGTATCGCATCGATAACTAAATATGTGGTATCCTCCAAAACTAATGTACGTAAAGTATCAAAGAAGAGAAGAATAAGTGATTATTACATTTGAACAGAAGTGTACGGTAGATAGTACATGTTAAAAACAAAGTAAGTTTCTTACAAGTATCATTATCACTGGAGGACGAGGAATAGCTAAACATGCTTCACTACACACCGTAGGAGGATACAATAGCTCACCACCGTCACAATGTAAACAAATGCCATGGGTGGATCTACACCTGGCATCCACTGTAATGATACCAAGTACAAGAGTGTATCTAATCGATACTACTATGATTACATCAATATTTTTTTGCATCACAAAATCTTTTTTCCTTTTTAAAAAAACAACAACATATGTTTATAAAGTCAGTAAATATGTCCCTGGACACATGAGGACTTTGAATATGACCAATGTATGATCCTGTAAATACTTGGTATCGGATCATCCAAAACTAATAAAGTATCAAAGAAGAGAAGAATAAGGGATTATTACATTTTAACAGAAGTGTAGATAGAACATGTTAAAATAGAAAATAAGCAGATATTAACAGTAAATGAACAAGTAGATTAATAATCAATTTTTACAGTTTGTCCTTTATAATGTAGACAAAATAATAGAATGACACAATATGTTATGCTAGGTTCACACCAACGGCGCTTTGACGGCGCTTTAAAGCGGCATGCAAAGCGGCATGCAAAGCGGCGTTAAAGCGTAACAAAGCCTGATTAAAGCGTGAGGGTCCTAATGGATCGTGGGAAAGCTTGTAGTGAAGCGGGACATGCGGCAAGTTCGCCAAAATTTTTTAAACGGTTTAAAAATATTCTGCGCTCTGTCAAGAATGGAATAAAGCGCCGAGAGAGTGACAAAGCCTGACAAAGCTTGACTCAAAGCATAGGAAAGCTTAACAGATCTTGGTTCAAAGCGCAATAGGAAGTGACTGTGATATTGACTAGTGACATTGAAACTTTATGTAAAACCAACACAGGATTACAAATCCATTCTCTTTTGCATCATTGCCTTTTTTATACGATGATCATTGTTTCTGTACTTCTGCTGTTTGATGTTGCAGTTTGACATTACTGTCTATCATTTTTCTGTATGAAAATGTTAATAATAAAGAAAATATGTTACGTTTAAAAGAAATGCCTTTTATTGTTGTCAACTAGCATAAGAAATCAAAGATAGATATTTATTAAGATGACAAAGAAATAAAAGAAATGAAGATATAAAACATAACGAAAAAAAAAGAGAAATTAAAAAAATAAATGAATATAAAAAATAAAAGAAATGCCTTTTATTATTGTCAACTAGCATAAGAAATGAAAGACATATTTATTAAGATGACAAAGAAATAAAAGAAATGAAGATATAAAACATAATATAACGAAAAAAAAGAGAAATTGAAAAAATAAATGAATATAAAAAATAAAAGAAATGCCTTTTATTATTGTCAACTAGCATAAGAAATGAAAGAGATATTTATTAAGATGACAAAGAAATAAAAGAAATGAAGATATAAAACATAATAAATAATAAACATAATAACGGAAAAAAGAGAAATTGAAAAAATAAATGAATATAAAAAATGTGTGGAAAACAGTATACTGAGTTTTTCACATTTTTTTCTTATTTTTGTTGTAACAATGCACAACAGAGCTTGATAATCGTGTCAGAGCCTGATTTAAAGCGTCAGGATCGCATCAAAGCGTAATAAAGTTCAATAAAGTGTAATAAAACGTATCAAAGCGTGATTTAAAGCGTATCAAAGCTGGATCAAAGCTGCATCAAATCGTGAGGAACGGTAACAAAGCGGCAACTAATTCGTATCAGAGCGTATCAGAGTGTATCAAAGCATAACATTACTTCGGAGATCGGGATATTCGTGGAAAAATGTACAAAAATGACGACGCTTTGCTCGCCGCTTTAAAGCGCGGCAAGCGCCGTTGGTGTGAACCAGGCATTACTGCATACGTCAGCAGACTAATTAGGAGTCTTTGTTTGTTTACTTACTACTAAAAGACAAGTTGTCTAGTATGTTCACTATTTTATTTAGGGACTAAATGGCAATAATAAACATTTGTTTCATGTACACTAACATTGTTTGTTAAAATAAAGCCAATAATGCAATTTTTTTTGTGGTCCCCTTTATTTACAAAAGTACCGAAAATTATCTAAATACATTTTGGCACCGGTACTAAAATATTGGTATCGGACCAAACCTAATACGTATGATGGATATATTTAATATAATGAATATAACTGGACATGTGAAAGTTCAACTCTTACCTAGTTTACTTCTGTGATGACCTTCTAAAAGTTTTGTATCAATCAGAAATTTTAGGCAGCTAGAATGCAGCAAACATGGATAAGTGTGGAGAGAGTGTTTTATATATTTCCCATCATGCACTACATTAGGTTGTGTTATGTGTGTTGGCGTTTATCTTAGATGCAGTTTTTTTTAAGAAATGTCCGATAATATCGGACTGCCGATATTATCGGCCGATAAATGCTTTAAAATGTAATATCGGAAATTATCGGTATCAAAAAGTAAAACGTATGACTTTTTAAAAGGCGGCTGTGTACACGGACGTAGGGAGAAGTACCGAGCGCCAATAAACCTTAAAGGCACTGCCTTTGCGTGCCGGCCCAGTCACATAATATCTACGGCTTTTCACACACACAAGTGAATGCGAGGCAAACTTGGTCAACAGCCATACAGGTCACACTGAGGGTGGTCGAATAAAGAAGTTTAACACTGTTACAAATATGTGGCTCACTGTGAACCCACACCAAACAAGAATGACAAACACATTTCGGAGAACATCCGCACCGTAACACAACAGAACAAATACCCAGAACCCCTTGCAGCACGAACTCTTCCAGGACGCTACAATATACACCCCCGCCCCCACACACCTCAACCCCGCCCCCTCCAACCCCGCCCACCTCAATCTCCTCATGCTCTCTCAGGGAGAGCATGTCCCAAATTCCAAGCTGCTGTTTTGAGGCATGTTAAAAAAAAATAATGCACTTTGTGACTTCAATAATAAATATGGCAGTGCCATGTTGGCATTTTTATCCATAACTTAAGTTGATTTTAGAGATGTCCGATAATATCGGCCTGCTGATATTATCGGCCGATATATGCGTTAAAATGTAATATCGGAAATTATCGGTATCGGTTTTTTTATTATCGGTATCGTTATATATATTTTTTTTTATTAAATCAACATAAAAAACACAAGATACACTTACAATTAGTGCACCAACCCAAAAAACCTCCCTCCCCCATTTACACTCATTCACACAAAAGGGTTGTTTCTTTCTGTTATTAATATTCTGGTTCCTACATTATATATCAATATATATCAATACAGTCTGCAAGGGATACAGTCTGTAAGCACACATGATTGTGCGTGCTGCTGGTCCACTAATAGTACTAACCTTTAACAGTTAATTTTACTAATTTTCATTCATTACTAGTTTCTATGTAACTGTTTTTATATTGTTGTACTTTCTTTTTTATTCAAGAAAATGTTTTTAATTTATTCATCTTATTTAACTATTTTTTTTAAAAAGTACCTTATCTTCACCATATCTGGTTGTCCAAATTAGGCATAATAATGTGTTAATTCCACGACTGCATATATCGGTTGATATCGGTATCGGTAATTAAAGAGTCGGACAATATCGGAATATCGGATATCGGCAAAAAGCCATTATCGGACATCCCTAGTTGATTTATTTTGGAAAATCTTGTTACATTGTTTAATGCATCCAGCGGGGCATCACAACAAAATTCGGCATAATAATGTGGTAATTTCACGACTGTATATATCGGTATCGCTTGATATCAGAATCGGTAATTAAGAGTTGGACACTATCGGAATATCGGATATCGGCAAAAAAGCCATTATCGGACATCTCTATTTTTTTTTTTTTTTTTGCACCATGACAAGGGAAGGTTGTTTGGATTGTGTGATTAAAGTAAATGCTGTGCTATTA
>NC_084741.1:12010614-12040614 GCF_033978785.1 Entelurus aequoreus
AATCCCAGCAGGACTCAATCAAGTGCATCCGGAAAGTATTCACCACGTGTCACTTTTTCCACATATGTTGCAGCACGATTCCAAAATGGAACAAATCCATTTTTGTCCTCCAAATTGTACACACAATACCCTATGATGACATTGTGAAAATGTTTTTTTAAAGCTTTTTAAATAAAAAAAAAGGGTTAGAAATAAAAAGCTAAGAAATGACACGTACATAAGTATTCACAGCCTTGGCGGAGAAATGTAGAGCTCACATTTGAGCTTCATGGCGAAGGCTGTGAATACTTACAAACCTGCGATTTCTAAGTTTGATTTTTTTATGCATTTCAAAAAAGCTCTAAAAACATTACCACATTGTCACTATGGGGCATTGTGTGCAGAATTTTGAGGACAAAAACGAATTTATTCCATTTCGGAATCAAGCTGCAACATAAAATGTGGAAAAAGTGAAGTGAATCATATTTATATAGCGCTTTTCTCACAGTATACACAGTGAAACCCATGAACTAAGGCACATTTACACCAGTGTGGGTGGCACTGGGTGCAGGTGGGTAAAGTGTCTTGTCCAAGGGCACAACGGCAGGGACGAGGATGGCGTGAGCGGGGATCGAACCTGGAACCCTCAAGTTGCTGACACGGTTACTCTACCAACCAAGCCACGCCACTCCGTGAATACTTTACAGATGCATTGTACGTTCATGTATCATATGATAACTGTGTTCATGTATCACATAACTGTGTTCATGTATCATATTATAACTGTGTTCATGTGTCATATGATAACTGTTCACGTATCATATGAGAACTGTGTTCATGTATCATATGATAACTGTGTCAATGTATCATATGATAACTGTGTTCATGTATCATATGATAACTGTGTTCATGTATCATATGATAACTGTGTTCATTTATCATATGATAACTGTGTTCATGTATCATATAACTGTGTTCATGTGTTCATGTATGATATGATAACTGTGTTCATGTATCATATGATAACTGTGTTCATGTATCATATGATAACTGTTCATGTATCATATGATAACTGTGTTCATGTATCATACGAGAACTGTGTTCATGTGTTCATGTATCATATGATAACTGTGTTAATGTATCATATGATAACTGTGTTCATGTATCATATGATAACTGTGTTCATGTGTTCATGTATCATATGATAACTGTGTTCATGTATCATATGATAACTGTGTTCATGTGTTCATGTATCATATGATAACTGTGTTCATGTGTTCATGTATCATATGATAACTGTGTTAATGTATCATATGATAACTGTGTTCATGTATCATATGATAACTGTGTTTATGTGTTCATGTATCATATGATAACTGTGTTAATGTATCATATGATAACTGTGTTCATGTGTTCATGTATCATATGATAACTGTGTTCATGTATCATATGATAACTGTGTTCATGTATCATATGATAACTGTGTTCATGTGTTCATGTATCATATGATAACTGTGTTCATGTGTTCATGTATCATATGATAACTGTGTTAATGTATCATATGATAACTGTGTTAATGTATCATATGATAACTGTGTTCATGTATCATATGATAACTGTGTTCATGTGTTCATGTATCATATGATAACTGTGTTCATGTATCGTATGATAACTGTGTTCATGTATCATATAACTGTGTTCATGTATCATATGATACATGTGTTCATTTATCATATGATAACTGTGTTAATGTATCATATGATAACTGTGTTCATGTGTTAATGTATCATATGATAATTGTGTTCATACATCATATGATAACTGTGTTAATGTATCATATGATAACTGTGTTCATGTGTTAATGTATCATATGATAATTGTGTTCATATATCATATGATAACTGTTAATTTGTTCGTGTATCATATGATAATTGTGTTCATATATCATATGATAACTGTTTATGTGTTCATGTATATGATAACTGTGTTCATTTGTTCATGTATCATATGATAACTGTTTTCATGTATCATATGATAACTGTGTTAATGTATCATTTGATAATTGTGTTCATGCATCATAACTGTTCATTTGTTCATGTATCATATGATAACTGTTTTCATGTATCATATGATAACTGTGTTAATGTATAATTTGATAATTTTGTTCATGCATCATAACTGTTCATTTGTTCATGTATCATATGATAACTGTGTTCATGTATCATATAACTGTGTTCATGTAATAATGTATCATATGAGAACTGTGTTCATGTATCATATAACTGTGTTCATGTAATAATGTATCATATGATAACTGTGTTCATGTATCATATAACTGTGTTCATGTAATAATGTATCATATGAGAACTGTGTTCATGTATCATATAACTGTGTTCATGTAATAATGTATCATATGAGAACTGTGTTCATGTATCATATAACGGTGTTCATGTAATAATGTATCATATGATAACTGTGTTCATGTATCATATAACTGTGTTCATGTAATAATGTATCATATGAGAACTGTGTTCATGTATCATACAACTGTGTTCATGTATCATATGAGAACTGTTTTCATGTATTATATGAGAACTGTGTTCATGTATCATATGATAACTGTGTTCATGTATCATATGAGAACTGTGTTCATGTATCATATGATAAGTACGTTCATGTGTTCATGTATCATGTGATAACTGTGTTCATGTATCATATGATAACTGTGTTCATGTGTTAATGTATCATATGATACCTGTGTTCATGTACGGTATCATATGATAACTGTGTTCATGTATCATATGATAACTGTGTTAATGTATAATTTGATAATTGTGTTCATGCATCATAAGTGTTCATTTGTTCATGTATCATATGATAACTGTTTTCATGTATCATATGATAACTGTGTTAATGTATCATTTGATAATTGTGTTCATGCATCATAACTGTTCATTTGTTCATGTATTATATGATAACTGTGTTCATGTATCATATGATAACTGTGTTCATGTATCATATAACTGTGTTCATGTAATAATGTATCATATGAGAACTGTGTTCATGTATCATACAACTGTGTTCATGTAATAATGTATCATATATGAGAACTGTGTTCATGTATCATATAACTGTGTTCATGTATCATATGAGAACTGTGTTCATGTATTATATGAGAACTGTGTTCATGTATCATATGATAACTGTGTTCATGTATCATATGAGAACTTTGTTCATGTATCATATGATAAGTACGTTCATGTGTTCATGTATCATGTGATAACTGTGTTCATGTATCATATGATAACTGTGTTCATGTGTTAATGTATCATATGATACCTGTGTTCATGTACGGTATCATATGATAACTGTGTTCATGTATCACTACTATGATTACGTTGATATTTTTTGGCATCACAACATCTTTTGTTTTTTTTTAAATGTTATATTATTTTTATAAACTCAGGAAATAAGACTTTGAATATGACCAATGTATGATCCTGTAACTACTTGGTATCGGATCGATACCTAAATATGTGGTATCATCCAAAACTAATGTAAAGTATCAAAGAAGAGAAGAATAAGTGATTATTACATTTTAACAGAAGTGTAGATAGAACATGTTAAAACAGAAAATAAGCAGATATTAACAGTAAATGAAAAAGTAGAGTAATAATTCATTTTCTACAGTTTGTCCCTCATAATGTGTACAAAATAATAGGTGTATAAATGACACAATATGTTACTGCATACGTCAGCAGACTAATTAGGAGTCTTTGTTTGTTTACTTACTACTAAAAGACAAGTTGTCTTGTATGTTCACTATTTTATTTAAGGACTAAATTACAATAATAAACATATGTTTCATGTACACTAAGATTTTTTATTAAAATAAAGACAATAATGCCATTTTTTTTTTAAAGTGATTTTGGTACCGGGACAACATTAGTGTGTATAGAACATCTTCAGGCCTCCAATTATAACTTTTTAAGGTCAAGGCAAGTGTTGCCTTAAAGGAGGGCTCATATTTTAGGGTACCAAGGCAAACTTTATTTTCTTTCGAGGCAGGAGATATAGATATATATATATACACATACATACATACATACATACATACATACATACACACATACATACATATATATATAAAATAGATAAAAAATAGTGTTCATGTATGAGATTTAGGGCTGCCAATTATGGCCAAAGTAATAATTAAGATTATTGTTATCAATATTGAAATCATGATTAGTGATTGTTAGGTAAAGCAGTGTTGGGGTGCGAACATAATACCATCATGTCATTTGTAATGTCTAATAAAAAGATTATAGATAAACGTTATCCACATATTTGTAGACAATTATTAGGTTTTTTATATCAACTTGTCAGCTTTTTGTCATTACATGATGCCTTTATCTCTATTTTTACATTTTTATAGAGGGAGCTTTTTATTATTATTATTTATTTATATTTTTAAGTTATGTACATTTATATGTACATGTAGATCAGGGGTGTCAAACTCAAATACAAAGTGGGCCAAAATTTAAAACTGAACAAAGCCGCGGGCAAAGGTTGAACAAATGAACCTTTTAATAGGGACCCAAACAAGTTTTGCATTGAACAAGCCAGGCTTATATAACTTTATAGTGACATGCAAAATCCAGTTTCAAATAATAATAATAAAATATCAATGGCATATCAAATACAATTTAAATAAAAATTGAATGCCTCTTTTCTATTTGCAGCCTTCTGGGGTAAATATCAACATTAACTTTTTCCACAGGCTAATACATTTGAAAATAAAATAATGAATAAACCAACCATTCAGGACTTTAAACTGCTCAGTTTGCAACACACTGATCTAATCTGATGTGCCCAAGCCAGATACCTGCCATCTTTTCTTGGATGCTAGTTCATTAATGTCGGGGCTCAGGCTTTGAGCTGAGGCAACCTTCATTATCCAACCAAGGTGTTCATCAGTCATTATATCTCGTCCACCCGGACCACAGTCTTGGGGGCGTGCCTTAAACGTACTCTACGAGCTATCGTCACGTCCGCTTTTCATCCATTCTAACATCGTTCAGACCCAGTCACAGGATATGTGCGGCTTCTGTATGCACACACGAGTGAATGCAACGCATACGTCATCAACAGCGATACAGGTTACACTGAGAGTGCCGGTATAAAAAACGTTAACACTGCTAGAAATATACGCCACACTGTGATTCCACACCAAACAAGAAGGACAAACACATTTCGGGAGAACATCCGCACCGTAACACAACATAAACACAACAGAATAAATACCCAGAAGCCTTTGCAGCACTAACTCTTCCGGGACGCTACAAAATACACCCCCGCTACCACCAAACCTCCCCCACACACACACACACCTTGTAGCGTCCCGGAAGAGTTAGTGCTGCAAAGGGTTCTGGGTATTTGTTCTGTTGTGTTTATGTTGTGTTACGGTGCGGATGTTCTCCTGAAATGTGTTTGTCATTCTTGTTTGGTGTGGATTCAGTGTGGCGCATATTTGTAACAGTGTTAAAGTTTTTTTATTCAGCTACCCTCAGTGTAACCTGTATCGCTGTTGATCAAGTATGCGTTGCATTCAATTGTGTGTGCGTGCAGAAGCCGCACATATTATGTGACTGGGCCAGCACTCGTTGGACTGGCTGAAAAGCAGACGTGACGAGTTTCGGGAGGGACGTTGAAGTTTGGAAGACTCCCGGGAGGGTTGGCGAGTTTTAGAATTAGCGGTGAATGCGGTGTCACCGCCGCAATATATAATCAGCGGGCCAGCTTTAGTGTTAATTTGATATCGCCTCAAGGGCCAAGTGAAATTACACGGCGGGCCAGAGTTTGACACCCATGATGTAGATGATGTATCGGGACAGATCCATTAAGAGTTTGAGCAGAAATATGTTGTATAGGAATTAACTATACACAATAAAACATTAACAAAATGATGTCACATAAATGGTTTTTGAAGTAACACCTTAGTGACATGAAAAAAACAATTCAAGTAAAAAACAACAACCTTGTGTTTACTTTTTGATATCAAAATAAAACAAAGCAGTTTGGCTAATGAAGATGAAGTCTAATAAACAAGCTTTGTTCTTCTCCAACGCCTCCCTAGTGTTTCAGTACGACAGTTTGGCCAACATAAAAAATACAGGAGTGATACCTCACACATCGAGTAAACAATCTTCACGGCCTGCGTTCAATTCGATGAGATGACAAAACATTTAGCCAGTATTGATGTTATTTGTACACTGATACAGTTTGCAGTTAAATAAAGGACCAGTGGACATCCCAGTCAACAAACTAAAGTCTTTATTAACAAGTTGTGACACATCGCCTGCTGCAAAACAAATAGTTTTCACCTTCGCTGTATACTTTTAGTGTGGGGACAATATTGGCCACACCTGTCTCCATCTAAACACAGCGGTGTGCTCTTAAACACACGGCGGGAAGCGAGGGAAAATGAAGTGAAACCAAGTGCTTGGATAGCTAATGTATACTTTTAGTGTGGGGACAATATTGGCCACACCTGTCTCCATCTAAACACAGCGGTGTGCTCTTAAACACACGGCGGGAATCGAGGGAAAATTAAGTGAAACCAAGTGCTTGGATAGCTAATGTATACTTTTAGTGTGGGGACAATATTGTCCACACCTGTCTCCATCTAAACACAGCAGTGTGCTCTTAAACACACGGCGGGAGGCGAGGGAAAATGAAGTGAAACCAAGTGCTTGGCTCCATTTACTCCGAGGGGAAATCTCCGCAGCAAAGTCTGTATCGTTGGTCCGCCATGATCATCAAGCCAAACGACGCTAGTTAAAGTAGCAATGATTGTCACACACACACAAGGTGTGGCAAAATTATTCTCTGCATTTGAGCCATCACCCTTTGTCAGAATAATTGTATATAGGTTATCACACAACTTGAGTTCAGGCTGCCCTGCGAGAAGACAAAAGCTGTCTTTGTCCTTATCAAGAAAAAGGCCTGATGCTTGTAAACCTCCACTGTGTGCGATGGGATGCGACGTGGAGGTGTCGGTCTCCCTGATCTATTGGACAGCCACAGGAAAGACCTTGTCCTGACCCGAGATCTACAAAGCGGAGAGGAAGCAGGACCTGAGACCGCTCCAGGCACCTTTTCTTTGAACTGTTTATGACTGAGTGCAAAAGCTGTTTATGACCACCTCCCCTTAGGAGCGGCTGCGTAATGTAATGTAATGCTATGTAACCAGAAAAGGCCCAAATAAAAGTGGAGGCGTGGAACTCCCTCGTCAGAGCGGTGTGGTGACGCCGTACGAGGGTGCAGGCACACAGGTGCTCTCCTCATGAGCTAAATTGAATCCTGTCTCTGTTTGATTTCTTTGCTTCTTGTCTTGTCTAATAGATGTCATCGGTGTTTGAACCTGACACCCTTGATCACCCCCTGGGAGGTGAGGGGAGCAGTGGTGCGCATGCGCCTGACTTCCTGTGGCCCAAAATGCATTAATAAATGACGGTTTTTCGGTAATTAAAAAATTAAACGGTATTACTGTAATTAAAAACATTAAACGATATTACTAACTATCGCAAATTATCATTATACTGTTTACTGTTACATCCCTCATCCATTAACAAGTAACAAGTCAAGGGCGGTCACGGCATGTTCTTGCTGCAAATGTTGGTCCATTTTTTTGGGCATTACAGCGAAAGAAGCTGTAAAATTTGAGCCCTGCACCTTCATAGAGAGTTTAGGATGTTTTTAGAGCACTTAAAAGGCGTAATAAAACTTGTCCCGTTAGCTCAGATCTGGGCAAATTAAGGCCCGGGGCCCACATGCGGCCCGTTAAGCTTTTCAATCTGGCCCGTCGGACATTACCAAATAATTGTTTTAGATCTTTAAGATGGAAAGTGTAGCCGCCATTATGATGTGCAGTCATGTTTTCTAATGACCAGGGGCCGTACTTATCAAGCTTCTTAGAGTGCCATTTTACACTTAAGTCCTGAGAATTTGCGAAATTTAGTCCTACTCTCAAACTTAAGAATAAAAGCTTTTTATCAACGTTCTTAAGTATAAGAATCACTCCTACTCTCCACGATATTTAAGAGACCTTCAGAGGTGTCTTAAGTGGTTAGGAGTTGCCAGCAGGGGATGGCACTGAGGCGAGAGAGACGTGCGCGAACGTTCAGGAAACGGAACAATGTTGTTGTTTTTTTGATGACGAGCAGCTGATCAAACGGTATCGTTTAGACAGAGCGGATATTATTTTTGTCACAGATTTAATACTTTTCGATTCCTTGTTGATTTCTGCATGTGTCTGCAGTGGGCTAGTATATATAGAGCCACCCACACCAGTTTCAAATTAGTTGCCTAATTAATGAATTGGAAAGAAAATGTTATGAGAGTAGCGTATGTGTGTGGCCGTGAGGTGAGTGACGTCAGTGAGTGTGTGGGCGATAGAAGAGAGGGAGCGGTAGCGTGAGTGCCGGCGGGGACTAGTTTGTTTTGTATTATTTTGTAGTTTATTGTCAAAATATACACTCCCATTGTCCACTTAAATATTTCCAAGATATTTCTTTATTCTTAGACAACGGATTCCCTTCCATGATTGGTCATTTCTATGGACACAGAAATGACGTCACCTAAAATTCCGTTTACGGCACATAGTAATGTCGTAATTCAGCTCTGAGTGTGACACTTAAGATTCCGTCCTACACTTCGCTGAAAGTGTGAGTAAGATGCTTGATAACTAACTTTTAAGTTCAGCTTTCAGCGAATAATTTATTTACTCTTAAGTCAACTCTTAGCAGACTTCTTAAGAGTAATTCTAAGAAGCTTGATAAGTACGGCCCCAGAAGTCTTCAACTATACAAAGTATTTCAATGGTTGGAATCGGCGCGTTTGCATAATATCACCAAAATGATTCCCGAGCGCTGCCACTGCTGCTGCTCAATGCTCCCCTCACCTCCCAGGGGGTGGAACAAGGGGATGGGGCCAAATGCAGAGGGTAATTTCACCACACCTAGTGTGTGTGTGACTGTCAGTGATACTTTAACTTTAATATACTAGTTACTATGGTAATCTAATGAGTTACTAAGGTAATTTAAGTCACAGCAGCTCAGACGAGGCACCAAGCAGTGTGGGTGGGGAGTGTTTCCACAGAGTGTTTCCAGAGCCTGATATGTGGGTGTCAGGGACGGACACGGAAGGAGAATTTTACAACAAAGTTGTAAATCTTAGTGATATACCACATTGTAGGTGTTTTTTTTTACTCTTCGCGTTCATATTTCGTTGTTTGTGTTGTATTTTTGTTGCATTTCACTTGATAGTAAAATATGTCAACCGAGAGGGGGTGTGACGGTCATATGTCAATATTCAGTGTTTTATACTTCATAGTTAATATTGTAAATCCCACATTCTTTATTTTCACGTACAATCCGGGTGTCTCATTCAGTAAAAAAAAGTTGAAATTCCATTCCGTTTTTAAAACCTCTTAAGGCCCAAGCTGTTTGTTTACATGCTTTTTTTATTTCTCTTTGCTATTTGGGCTTATTGGACCCTAATTAGAATAAAAACTAAGAATCATCTTTTGATATGATGTACTTAGTCCATAAGTACACAAACGTGTACTTCATGTTTAGTGACATGCTAATTCTTATTTTAACACTTTTTTTTTCAAAATTCCATTGTATGTTATACTCTTCTGACACCACCAGATGGCAGTATAAGTGTCCACATAAGTGGCCATTAGACCCCAATTCAGTAGTGTACACAATTTTGGAAATAAGAGCTAAAAGGTGCTGTCCACGCATGTGGCCACTAAACCTTTTTAATAGAAGGTTTTGGATGTTTCTAGAGCACTTAAAAGGCGTAATAGAACTAATCCTGTTAGCTCCATTGTTCACCGACTTTTACCAGCTTTTATTCATGATTTAGAAGCTCGCCTGCAGCACATTTTCTAACCCTTTGTGAGAATAATGATAAATTGTTGATGCAAACGGGAAAATATAAACATCAGTCTCAATGTGAGAGCAGACGTTGTACAGTAAGTAATTGCTTTACTATATTTGTTGTCTCTCATGAAGTCTGCCTTGATTAGTAGTAGTGTTGTTGAAGGGAATAGCGAGCGTTGTGATGTGTCTGTAAAATTAATACGCCGCTGCATGCTTAAAACGAGCAAATTATGTAAATATTATGTTATTATGAATGTTACTACATTACATATATACTTACAGTGTGTATATAACACCTTAATAGGGGGTTTTGGATGTTTCTAGAGCACTTAAAAGGCGTAATAGAACTAATCCTGTTAGCTCCATTGTTCGCCGACTTTTATTAGCTTTTATTCATGATTTAGAAGCTCGCCTGCGGCACATTTTCTAACCATTTGTGAGAATAATGATAAATTGTTGATGCAAATGGGAAGATATACACATCAGTCTCAATGTGAGAGCAGAGGTTGTACAGTAAGTGATTGTTTTACTATATTTGTTGTCTCTCATGAAGTCTACCTTGATTAGTAGTAGTGTTGTTGAAGGGAATAGCGAACGTTGTACTGTATGCTTAAAATGAGCAAATATGTAAATATTATGTTATTATGAATGTTACTACATTACATATATACTTACAGTGTGTATATAACACCTTAATAGAGGGGTTTTGATGTTTCTAGAGCACTTAAAAGGCGTAATAGAACTAGACCCGTTAGCTCCACTGTTTGCCGACTTTTACTAGCTTTTATTCATGATTTAGAAGCTCGTCTGCGGCACATTTTTTAACCCTTTGTGAGAATATAGAATAATGATAAATTGTTGATGCAAACGGGAAGATATAAACATCAGTCTCAATGTGAGAGCAGAGGTTGTACAGTAAGTGATTGCTTTACTATATTTGTTGTCTCTCATGAAGTCTGCCTTGATTAGTAGTAGTGTTGTTGTTGAAGGGAATAGCGAACGATGTGCTGTATGCTTAAAATGAGCAAATATGTAAATATTATGTTATGAATGTTACTACATTACATATATACTTACAGTGTGTATATAACACCTTAATAGAGGGTTTTGGATGTTTCTAGAGCACTTAAAAGGTGTAATAGAACTAGTCCCGTTAGCTCCATTGTTCGCCAACTTTTATTAGCTTTTATTAATGATTTAGAAGCTCGCCTGCAGCACATTTTTTCACCCTTTGTGAGAATAATGATAAATTGTTGATGCAAACGGGAAGATATAAACATCAGTCTCAATGTGAGAGCAGAGGTTGTACAGTAAGTGATTGCTTTACTATATTTGTTGTCTCTCACGAAGTCTGCCTTGATTAGTAGTAGTGTTATAAGTGAATGAAAAGGAAAAACGTGTGTTCTTGTCTTACATTGGGAAGTGAGTGATTGAGGACCTTTCAAAATAAAAGTGCAGTTGCCCCCTAACGCAGGACGAGGTTAGATAATTGGATACAGTTAGTTTATTGGTATTTGGAATAAAAGCACCGACCTGTTGGCCATGGCTTTGTCGGCCTGAGTGCCGGCACACAGCAGCATAGAGAGAGGAAAGTCTTCCCTTCCGTCGCCATTGTTATCTTTCAGGATGTCGAAGCTCAAACATGGCGCGCCTGCACGTAAACAAGACATTATTAAAAATATTATATATAAATGTGTCATTACGTGTCTAATTACAAGACATTCATAAAAACTATAAATATGTGACATTACGTGTCTAATTAGAAGTTAGTGCAAGTTAGTGTCTCGCCTGTTTGACACTCGTGGTACATGCGGTACGCGGACTGGTCCATCTCCAGACGCTCCCCCGGCTGAAGAGGCTCAATGCCGGGCACGTAGACTTTGGTCTCCCCGTCTGCACCTTCCTCCTCTTCCATGTCCACTCCCTCGTCGTCGTCTGCCGAGTCTTCTTGCTCCTCCATGCCGTCTCCTTCCTCGGCGAACGTGTCTTTATCGGCGGCGGACATCTTGGTCGAGGTGCCCTGCTTCCGGTCACGTGGTTTAAAGTACGGAAGTGGGGTCGATACAACGCCGGCCGTGTCCATACCGGTGGTGGTATCAGTGTCGGTTCGATATTACCATTTAAATATTGATGTTTTTCAGTTGATATTGTTATATTATTATGTATCATATGATAACTGTGTTCATGTGTTCATGCATCATATGATAACTGTGTTCATGTGTTCATGTATCATATGATAACTGTGTTCATGTGTTCGTGTATCATATGATAACTGTGTCCCTGTGTTCATGTATCATATGATAACTGTGTTCATGTGTTCATTTATCATATGATAACTGTGTCCATGTGTTCACGTATCATATAATAACGGTGTTCATGTGTTAATGTATCATATGATAACTGTGTTCATGTGTTCATGTATCATATGATAACTGTGTTCATGTGTTCATGTATCATATGATAACTGTGTTCATGTATCATATGATAATGTATCATATGATAACTGTGTTCATGTGTTCATGTATCATATGATAATGTATCATATGATAACTGTGTTCATGTGTTCATGTATCATATGATAACTGTGTTCATGTGTTCATGTATCATATAATAACGGTGTTCATGTGTGAATGTATCATATGATAACTGTGTTCATGTGTTCATGTATCATATGATAACTGTGTTCATGTATCATATGATAATGTATCATATGAAAACTGTGTTCATGTGTTCATGTATCATATGATAATGTATCATATGATAACTGTGTTCATGTGTTCATGTATCATATGATAATGGTGTTCATGTGTTAATGTATCATATAATAACTGTGTTCATGTGTCAATGTATCATATGATAATGTATCATATGATAACTGTGTTCATGTGTTCATGTATCATATGATAATGGTGTTCATGTGTTAATGTATCATATAATAACTGTGTTCATGTGTCAATGTATCATATGATAATGTATCATATGATAACTGTGTTCATGTGTTCATGTATCATATGATAATGTATCATATGATAACTGTGTTCATGTGTTCATGTATCATATGATAATGGTGTTCATGTGTTAATGTATCATATAATAACTGTGTTCATGTGTTAATGTATCATATGATAATGTATCATATGATAACTGTGTTCATTTCCTGGAGCATTCAAAGTTCCTTTCACTGGAACTAAGGGGCCAAGCCCAACTCCTGAAAAACAACCCCACACCATAATTCCTCCTCCACCAAATGTCACACTCGGCACAATGCAGTCCGAAATGTAGCATTCTCTTTACCATGGTCTTCAGATGCTAGACTGTGTTGACCAAGGTCTTCAGATGCTAGACGATGTTGACCATGGTCTTCAGATGGTTGACTGTGTTTACCGTGGTCTTCAGATGCTAGACGATGTTGACCATGGTCTTCAGATGGTTGACTGTGTTTACCGTGGTCTTCAGATGGTGGACGGTGTTGACCATGGTCTTCAAATGCTAGACTGTTACCATGGTCTTCAGATGCTGGACTGTGTTTACCATGGTCTTCAGATGTTAGACTGTGTTTACCATGGTCTTCAGATGGTGGACTATGTTGACCATGGTCTTTGGATGCTGGACTGTGTTTACCATGGTCTTCAGATGCTGGACTGTGTTTACCATGGTCTTCAGATGGTGGACGGTGTTGACCATGGTCTTCAGATGCTGGACTGTGTTTACCATGGTCTTCAGATGCTGGACTGTGTTTACCATGTTATTCAGATGGTGGACGGTGTTGACCATGGTCTTCAGATGCTGGACTGTGTTGACCATGGTCTTCAGATGCTGGACTGTGTTTACCATGGTCTTCAGATGCTAGACTGTGTTTACCATGGTTTTCAGATGGTGGACGGTGTTGACCATGGTCTTCAGATGGTGGACGGTGTTGACCATGGTCTTCAGATGCTAGACTGTGTTGACCATGGTCTTCAGATGCTGGACTGTGTTTACCATGGTCTTCAGATGCTGGACTGTGTTTACCATGGTCTTCAGATGCTGGACTGTGTTTACCATGGTCTTCAGATGCTAGACTGTGTTGACCATGGTCTTCAGATGCTAGACTGTGTTGACCATGGTCTTCAGATGCTAGACTGTGTTGACCATGGTCTTCAGATGGTTGACTGTGTTTACCATGGTCTTCAGATGCTAGACGGTGTTTACCATGGTCTTTAGATGCTAGACGGTGTTTACCATGGTCTTCAGATGGTGGAATGTGTTTACCATGGTCTTTGGATGCTGGACTGTGTTTACCATGGTCTTCAGATGCTGGACTGTGTTTACCATGGTCTTCAGATGGTGGACGGTGTTGACCATGGTCTTCAGATGCCAGACTGTGTTGACCATGGTCTTCAGATGCTGGACTGTGTTTACCATGGTCTTCAGATGCTGGACTGTGTTTACCATGTTATTCAGATGGTGGACGGTGTTGACCATGGTCTTCAGATGCTGGACTGTGTTGACCATGGTCTTCAGATGCTGGACTGTGTTTACCATGGTCTTCAGATGCTAGACTGTGTTTACCATGGCTTTCAGATGGTGGACGGTGTTGACCATGGTCTTCAGATGGTGGACGGTGTTGACCATGGTCTTCAGATGCTAGACTGTGTTGACCATGGTCTTCAGATGCTGGACTGTGTTTACCATGGTCTTCAGATGCTGGACTGTGTTTACCATGGTCTTCAGATGCTGGACTGTGTTTACCATGGTCTTCAGATGCTAGACTGTGTTGACCATGGTCTTCAGATGCTAGACTGTGTTGACCATGGTCTTCAGATGCTAGACTGTGTTGACCATGGTCTTCAGATGGTTGACTGTGTTTACCATGGTCTTCAGATGCTAGACGGTGTTTACCATGGTCTTTAGATGCTAGACGGTGTTTACCATGGTCTTCAGATGGTGGAATGTGTTTACCATGGTCTTCAGATGCTAGACTGTGTTTACCCTGGTCTTCAGATGCTAGACTCTGTTTACCCTGGTCTTCAGATGCTAGACTGTGTTGACCATGGTCTTCAGATGCTAGACGGTGTTTACCGTGGTCTTCAGATGGTGGACGGTGTTTACCATGGTCTTCAGATGGTGGAATGTGTTTACCATGGTCTTCAGATGCTAGACTGTGTTTACCATGGTCTTCAGATGCTAGACTGTGTTTACCCTGGTCTTCAGATGCTAGACTCTGTTTACCCTGGTCTTCAGATGCTAGACTGTGTTGACCATGGTCTTCAGATGCTAGACGGTGTTTACCATGGTCTTCAGATGGTGGACTGTGTTTACCATGGTCTTCAGATGGTAGACTGTGTTTACCATGGTCTTCACATGGTGGACTGTGTTTACTATGGTCTTCAGATGCTGACTGTGTTGACCATGGTCTTCAGATGGTGGACGGTGTTGACCATGGTCTTCATATGGTGGACTGTGTTGACCATGGTCTTCAGATGGTGAACTGTGTTTACCATGGTATTCAGATGCTAGACTGTGTTTACCATCTTCTTCAGATGGTGGACGGTGTTGACCATGGTCTTCAAATGCTGGACTGTGTTTACCATGGTCTTCAGATGCTAGATTGTGTTTACCATGGTCTTCAGATGCTGGACTGTGTTTACAATGGTATTCAGATGGTGGACTATGTTGACCATTGTCTTCAGATGGTGGACGGTGTTGACCATGGTCTTTGGATGCTGGACGGTGTTGACCATGTTCTTCAGATGGTGGACGGTGTTGACCATGGTCTTCAGATGCTGGACGGTGTTGACCATGTTCTTCAGATGGTGGATGGTGTTGACCATGGTCTTCAGATGCTGGACTGTGTTGACCATGGTCTTCAGATGGTGGACTGTGTTGACCATGGTCTTCAGATGTGTGGACTGTGTTGACCATGGTCTTCAGCTGGTGGACTGTGTTTACCATGGTCTTCAGATGGTGGACTGTGTTTACCATGGTCTTCAGATGTGTGAACTGTGTTGACCCATGGTCTTCAGATGGTGGATTGTCTTTACCATGGTCTTCAGATGGTGGACTGTGTTTACCATGGTCTTCAGATGTGTGGACTGTGTTGACCCATGGTCTTCAGATGGTGGACTGTGTTGACCATGGTCTTCAGATGTGTGGACTGTGTTGACCATGGTCTTCAGATGGTGGACTGTGTTTACCATGGTCTTCAGATGGTGGACTGTGTTTACCATGGTCTTCAGATGTGTGAACTGTGTTGACCCATGGTCTTCAGATGGTGGACTGTGTTTACCATGGTCTTCAGATGGTGGACTGTGTTTACCATGGTCTTCAGATGGTGGACTGTGTTTACCATGGTCTTCAGATGTGTGGACTGTGTTGAGCCATGGTCTTCAGATGCTGGATTGTGTTGACCATGCTTCTTTGAGGTTGATCACAGACTGTAGACCCCACTGGGACTTGTACTCTCGGGTGTGCTGGCCTTCTGTGTCCACTAGGGGTCAGTGTCCCTGGCTCTTCTAGGACTAGTACATCAGTGCATTGATGTCTTCTAGGACTAGTACATTAGTGCATTGATGTCTTCTAGGAGTAGTACATTAGTGCATTGATGTTCTCTAGGACTAGTACACCAGTGCATTGATGTCTTCTAGGACTAGTACATTAGTGCATTGATGTCTTCTAGGACTAGTACACCAGTGCATTGATGTCTTCTAGGACTAGTACATTAGTGCATTGATGTCTCCTAGGACTAGTACACTAGTGCATTGATGTCTTCTAGGACTAGTACATTAGTGCATTGATGTCTCTAGGACTAGTACATTAGTGCATTGATGTCTTCTAGGACTAGTACATTAGTGCATTGATGTCTTCTAGGACTAGTACATTAGTGCATTGATGTCTTTTAGGACTAGTACATCAGTGCATTGATGTCTTCTAGGACTAGTACATCAGTGCATTGATGTCCTCTAGGACTAGTACATTAGTGCATTGATGTCTCTAGGACTAGTACATTAGTGCATTGATGTCTTCTAGGACTAGTACATTAGTGCATTGATGTCTTCTAGGACTAGTACATCAGTGCATTGATGTCTTCTAGGACTAGTACATTAGTGCATTGATGTCTTTCAGGACTAGTACATCAGTGCATTGATGTCTTCTAGGACTAGTACATCAGTGCATTGATGTCTTCTAGGACTAGTACATCAGTGCATTGATGTCTTCTAGGACTAGTACATCAGTGCATTGATGTCTTCTAGGACTAGTACATCAGTGCATTGATGTCTTCTAGGACTAGTACATTAGTGCATTGATGTCTTCTAGGACTAGTACATCAGTGCATTGATGTCTTCTAGGACTAGTACATTAGTGCATTGATGTCTTGATCACACAGACAATTATAAACTCTTCTGATGTTGTACTCTGCTCTTTCTGCTCGCTACTTGGTATCAGGTCGATATCAGAATGTGCAGTATCGCCTCACCTTTCGCATGGTATAGTTTTCGACGAAAATATCGGGCAAAAAAATTGCCCTGGTTTTGGTATACCTGCAGCCAAATGCTAAATGCTAAAACACCAAATGCTAAGTCGCTAGATGCTAACATGTTAAAGAGCTAACACGCGAAAGAGCACACACAAAATAAATATAGAACTCTTCTTCTTCTCGTATATTCGATATTGTCCTACAACATTTTTTATCTAATGGAAACTTTCAAAACGTAGCGCTCACTCCTGACACAGGCTACCGTTTTTTATTCCCACTTTTCCAGGAATTCCACATTTTCCAGGTAATTCTTTTCCCATTTGAAATAACATTAAATGTTTAATTTTCCACATCCTCAACCGATGATGCTAATGTTAGCTGACATGCTAACATTAGCATGTTGACATGTTTATATTAGCATGCTAGCTTTTGAGCTAATTTTACAGGTATATATTTCTCAGAGTCAAATATGTTGTTGCTTGACACATGCTAACTGGTAGCATGCTAACTGGCGGCATGCTAACCGGTAGCATGCTAACGTTGGCAAGCTAACTATTTTAGCTCTTTTCTCGAAATTCAAGGGACTTTATTGTCATGGTAGCACACATGAGTTGGCACCCAAGTCCCAGTTTTAGCCCAGTGGTTACCACGGGAACAATAGTATGTACTTAATAACTGAAAGGATATGAATAAAGTCGGTTATAAATAATAGCTCCACTATCTTGCTAGCAGGCTAACGTTAACATGCTATCTTTTAAACTAATTTCACAGGATTATAAGTACTTAGAGTCAAATATTTCATTATTTCATGCACGCTAACTGTTAGCATGCTACCCTTTCAAGCAAAATTTACAGGCATACACCTAAGAGTGGTACTTGACACATGCTACCTGTTAGCACACAAACTTTAGCATGTTACTTTTTCAAGCAAATGTTGCAGGTATACACCATAGAATCATATATTTTGGTACTTGACACGTGTTACTTACTCGCACGCAAACTTTAGCATGCTAACGTATGAAGAACATTTTGCAGGTATACACCTCAGAGTAATATATTTTGGTACCCGAGACATGCTACCTGTTAGCATGCTGACTTCAGCATGCTAACATTAGTACACTACCCTTTCAAGCAAAGTTTTCAGGTGTACACTTAAAAGTCATATATGCTGGTAGTTTACACATATTATCTGTTAGCACTGTGACTTTAGCATGCTAACATTAGCATTATACCTTTTTAAGCTACATTTTCAGGTATACACATAAGAGTCATATATTTTGGCCCTTGACACATGCTACCTGTTAGCATGGTGACTTTAGCATGCTAACATTAGCATTCTACCTTTTTAGGGCTACATTTGCAGGTATACACCCTGGAGTCAAACATTTTGGTATTTCACACATGCCACCTGTTAGCATGCTAACCTTAGCATGTTACCCTTTGAGCTAAATTTGCAGGTATACACCTCAGAGTCATATATGTTGGTCCCTTGACACATGCTACCTCTTAGCACGGTGACTTTAGCATGCTAACAGTACACTACCCTTTTACTCTAGATTTTCAGGTGTACACCTAAGAGTCATATATTTTGGCCCTTGACACATGCTACCTGTTAGCATGGTGACTTTAGCATGCTAACATTAGCATTATACCTTTTTAGGGCTAAATTTGCAGGTATACACCCTGGAGTCAAACATTTTGGTATTTGACACATGCTACCTGTTAGCATGCTAACCTTAGCATGTTGCAAAATTTTCAGGTATACACCTCAGAGTCATATATTTTGGTACTTGACACATGCTACCTGTCAACATGCTAACTTTAGCATGCTAACAGTACACAACACTTGTGATTTAGGGCTATATAAATAAACATTGATTGATTGATTGATACCCTTTTACTCTAGATTTTCAGGTGTACACCTAAGAGTCATATATTTTGGCCCTTGACACATGCTACCTGTTAGCATGGTGACTTTAGCATGCTAACATGGGCATGCTACTTTTTTAGGCTACATTTTCAGGTATACACCTAAGAGTCATATATGCTGGTACTTTACACATACTACCTGTTAGCATGGTGACTTTAGCATGCTAACATTAGCATTATACCTTTTTAGGGCTAAATTTGCAGGTATACACCCTGGAGTCAAACATTTTGGTATTTGACACATGCTACCTGTTAGCATGCTAACCTTAGCATGTTGCAAAATTTTCAGGTATACACCTCAGAGTCATATATTTTGGTACTTGACACATGCTACCTGTCAAAATGCTAACTTTAGCATGCTAACAGTACACTACCTTTTTTACCGTAGATTCTCAGGTGTACACCTAAGAGTCATAAAATATATTTTGGCCCTTGACACATGCTACCTGTTAGCATGGTGACTTTAGCATGCTAACATGGGCATGCTACTTTTTTAGGCTACATTTTCAGGTATACACCTAAGAGTCATATATGCTGGTACTTTACACATACTACCTGTTAGCATGGTGACTTTAGCATGCTAACATTAGCATTCTACCTTTTTAGGGCGAAATTTGCAGGTATACACCCTGGAGTCAAACATTTTGGTATTTGACACATGCTACCTGTTAGCATGCTAACCTTAGCATGTTGCAAAATTTTCAGGTATACACCTCAGAGTCATATATTTTGGTACTTGACACATGCTACCTGTCAACATGCTAACTTTAGCATGCTAACAGTACACTACCTTTTTTACCATAGATTCTCAGGTGTACACCTAAGAGTCATAAAATATATTTTGGCCCTTGACACATGCTACCTGTTAGCATGGTGACTTTAGCATGCTAACATGGGCATGCTACTTTTTTAGGCTACATTTTCAGGTATACACCTAAGAGTCATATATGCTGGTACTTTACACATACTACCTGTTAGCATGGAGACTTTAGCATGCTATAATTAACATTCTACCTTTTTAGGGCTAAATTTGCAGGTATACACCCTGGAGTCAAATAGTTTGGTATTTGACACATGCTACCTGTTAGCATGCTAACCTTAGCACGTTACCCTTTGAGCTACATTTTCAGGTATACACCTCAGAGTCATATATTTTGGTACTTGACACATGCTACCTGTCAACATGCTAACTTTAGCATGCTAACAGTACACTACCCTTTTACTCTAGATTTTCAGGTGTACACCTAAGAGTCATATATTTTGGCCCTTGACACATGCTACCTGTTAGCATGGTGACTTTAGCATGCTAACATGGGCATGCTACTTTTTTAGGCTACATTTTCAGGTATACACCTAAGAGTCATATATGCTGGTACTTTACACATACTACCTGTTAGCATGGTGACTTTAGCATGCTAAAATTAGCATTCTACCTTTTTAGGGCTAAATTTGCAGGTATACACCCTGGAGTCAAACAGTTTGGTATTTGACACATGCTACCTGTTAGCATGCTAACCTTAGCATGTTGCAAAATTTTCAGGTATACACCTCAGAGTCATATATTTTGGTACTTGACACATGCTACCTGTCAAAATGCTAACTTTAGCATGCTAACAGTACACTACCTTTTTTACCGTAGATTCTCAGGTGTACACCTAAGAGTCATAAAATATATTTTGGCCCTTGACACATGCTACCTGTTAGCATGGTGACTTTAGCATGCTAACATGGGCATGCTACTTTTTTAGGCTACATTTTCAGGTATACACCTAAGAGTCATATATGCTGGTACTTTACACATACTACCTGTTAGCATGGAGACTTTAGCATGCTAACATGGGCATGCTACTTTTTTAGGCTACATTTTCAGGTATACACCTAAGAGTCATATATGCTGGTACTTTACACATACTACCTGTTAGCATGGAGACTTTAGCATGCTATAATTAACATTCTACCTTTTTAGGGCTACATTTGCAGGTATACACCCTGGAGTCAAATAGTTTGGTATTTGACACATGCTACCTGTTAGCATGCTAACCTTAGCACGTTACCCTTTGAGCTACATTTTCAGGTATACACCTCAGAGTCATATATTTTGGTACTTGACACATGCTACCTGTCAACATGCTAACTTTAGTATGCTAACAGTACACTACCCTTTTACTCTAGATTTTCAGGTGTACACCTAAGAGTCATATATTTTGGCCCTTGACACATGCTACCTGTTAGCATGGTGACTTTAGCATGCTAACATGGGCATGCTACTTTTTTAGGCTACATTTTCAGGTATACACCTAAGAGTCATATATGCTGGTACTTTACACATACTACCTGTTAGCATATGGTGACTTTAGCATGCTAACATTAGCATTCTACCTTTTTAGGGCTAAATCTGCAGGTATACACCCTGGAGTCAAACATTTTGGTAGTTGACACATGCTACCTGTTAGCATGCTAACATTAGTATACTACCCTTTCACTTTAGATTTTCAGGTGTACACCTCAGAGTCATGTATTTTGGTACTTGACACATGCTACCTGTCAACATGCTAACTTTAGCATGCTAACAGTACACTACACTTTTACTCTGGATTTTCACGTGTACACTTAGGTGTACAAAATATATGACTCTTAGGAGTCATATATTTTGGTCCTTGACACATGCTACCTATTAGCATAGTGACTTTAGCATGCTAACATAGGCATGCTACCTTTTTAAGCTACATTTTCAGGTGTACACCTAAGAATCATATATGCTGGTACTTTACACATGCTACATGTTAGCACGGTGACTTTAGCATGCTAACATTAGCATTCTGCCTTTTTAAGCACAATTTTCAGGTCATATATCTGAGTAGCACGCTAGATGTTAGCATTTCAGCTCAGTCTCAGCTTTTCAGCATTCTCTAGTCTAGTGCAACTTCTACAGAGATGTTTTTTCTTCTTCTAGTTGTGATTATAATCACAATCAACGACCGAAATAAATCAAAGATCCTCAACATTTTCAAGTAAAAAAAAGTGTTTGTTTCGGAGCTGGAAAGACCAAAAAGTGTTGAAGAGTTTTGGAGAAAAGAAGAACGCAGCCATAATGTGTGGTTATTAGCACGAAGGCTCGTTGTGCAAGATTCTGCAACATGAGAAGAATAAAAGTGCTGGAAAGTAAAAAAAAAACAAAAAACTAAACAATGTTCCCCTCTTTGCTTTTCACGCCCACTCTTTCTTGCGCCCCCCTCCTCAAGCCTCGTTTACGGGAAGTCAGCTGGTGGCTAAGCGGGCGGATGCCAAGACAGATCTGACCTGCAAACATTTGTCACGGAAACCATCTTAAAGTTGAAAAATGCTACCCCAACTTGACCCCCACATCTTCTTCTTTTTCTTCTTCTTCATTCCATACGTCAGTTTGCACTTTCCCAAGTGCGTAGTGCGCAACAACGTGAGTTGTGCGTCTCCCGCAGGCTTACGAAACAACAAGAAGGGTCTTGTGAGGACGCCCTGGTGCACATTACGTGGGCGGGTGCGAGCCGGGACAAGTACCAGCGCCTTAGCGGCTCCTCAGCTTCCTCTCGCCTGAAGATCGCCACACCACTAGGACGGGCTCCAAAAACAGCTGCCAGAACACATTCCTACCTCGGTTGCTGAGACCTTGTTTTCCAGGAGCGTTCTCCGTGGCTGCATGCGGACCACGCGTTTTTGTGCTAACTGACAACCGTCGTTTGGGGCGCGCAAAACATGATGGCAAGTTCTTGTGTCATTCAAACCCAGGCCAAGAAATGGCTGGAAAACAAAGACCATGCCTGCAAATTTAGCCGAAAAAGGTAGGATGTGTAATGTTAGCATGCTAAAGTTAGCATGCTGACATGTGCCAAGTACCAAAATATATGACTGTAAGGTGCATACCTGCAAAATTAGCATAAAAGGTAACGTGCTAATGTTAGCAACATTAGCAAGTAACAAAATAGATGACCTCAAGCTCTACACCTGCAAATTTAGCTGAAAAAGGTAGCATGCATAATGTTAGCATGCTAAAGTTAGAATGCTAACATGTGCCAAAATATATGACTGTAAGTTGCACACCTGCAAAATGAGCATAAAAGGTGAAATGCTAATATTAGCAACATTAGCAAGTAACAAAATATATGACCCCCAAGCTCTACACCTGCAAATTTAGCTGAAAAAGAAAGCATGCATAATGTTAGCATGCTAAAGTTAGCATGCTAACATGTGCCAAAATATATGACTGTAAGTTGCATACCTGCAATATTAGCATAGAAGGTGAAATGCTAATGTTAGCAACATTAGCAAGTAACAAAATATATGGCCCCCAAACTCTACACCTGCAAATTTAGCTGAAAAAGGAAGCATGCATAATGTTAGCATGCTAAAGTTAGCATGCTAACATGTGCCAAAATATATGACTGTAAGTTGCATACCTGCAAAATGAGCATAAAAGGTGAAATGCTAATGTTAGCAACATTAGCAAGTAACAAAATATATGACCCCCAAGCTCTACACCTGCAAATTTAGCTGAAAAAGAAAGCATGCATAATGTTAGCATGCTAAAGTTAGCATGCTAACATGTGCCAAAATATATGACTGTAAGTTGCATACCTGCAATATTAGCATAGAAGGTGAAATGCTAATGTTAGCAACGTTAGCAAGTAACAAAATATATGACCCCCAAGCTCTACACCGGCAAATTTAGCTGAAAAAGAAAGCATGCATAATGTTAGCATGCTAAAGTTAGAATGCTAACATGTGCCAAAATATATGACTGTAAGTTGCATACCTGCAATATTAGCATAGAAGGTGAAATGCTAATGTTAGCAACGTTAGCAAGTAACAAAATAGATGACCTCAAGGTCTACACCTGCAAATTTAGCTGAAAAAGGTAGCATGCATAATGTTAGCATGCTAAAGTTAGAATGCTAACATGTGCCAAAATATATGACTGTAAGTTGCATACCTGCAAAATTAGCATAAAAGGTGAAATGCTAATGTTAGCAACATTAGCAAGTAACAAAATATATGACCCCCAAGCTCTACACCTGCAAATTTAGCTGAAAAAGAAAGCATGCATAATGTTAGCATGCTAAAGTTAGCATGCTAACATGTGCCAAAATATATGACTGTAAGTTGCATACCTGCAATATTAGCATAGAAGGTGAAATGCTAATGTTAGCAACGTTAGCAAGTAACAAAATATATGACCCCCAAGCTCTACACCTGCAAATTTAGCTGAAAAAGAAAGCATGCATAATGTTAGCATGCAAAAGTTAGCATGCTAACATGTGCCAAAATATATGACTGTAAGTTGTATACCTGCAAAATTAGCATAAAAGGTAACATGCTAATGTTAGTAACGTTAGCAAGTAACAAAATATATGACCCCCAAGCTCTACACCTGCAAATTTAGCTGAAAAAGGTAGCGTGTGTAATGTTAGCATGCTAAAGTTAGCATGCTAACATGTGCCAAAATATATGACTGTAAGTTGCATACCTGCAATATTAGCATAGAAGGTGAAATGCTAATGTTAGCAACATTAGCAAGTAACAAAATATATGACCCCCAAGCTCTACACCTGCAAATTTAGCTGAAAAAGAAAGCATGCATAATGTTAGCATGCTAAAGTTAGCATGCTAACATGTGCCAAAATATATGACTGTAAGTTGCATACCTGCAATATTAGCATTGAAGGGGAAATGCTAATGTTAGCAACGTTAGCAAGTAACAAAATATATGACCCCCAAGCTCTACACCTGCAAATTTAGCTGAAAAAGGTAGCATGCATAATGTTAGCATGCTAAAGTTAGCATGCTAACATGTGCCAAAATATATGACTGTAAGTTGCATACCTGCAAAATGAGCATAAAAGGTGAAATGCTAATGTTAGCAACATTAGCAAGTAACAAAATATATGACCCCCAAGCTCTACACCTGCAAATTTAGCTGAAAAAGAAAGCATGCATAATGTTAGCATGCTAAAGTTAGCATGCTAACATGTGCCAAAATATATGACTGTAAGTTGCATACCTGCAATATTAGCATAGAAGGTGAAATGCTAATGTTAGCAACGTTAGCAAGTAACAAAATATATGACCCCCAAGCTCTACACCTGCAAATTTAGCTGAAAAAGAAAGCATGCATAATGTTAGCATGCTAAAGTTAGCATGCTAACATGTGCCAAAATATATGACTGTAAGTTGCATACCTGCAATATTAGCATAGAAGGTGAAATGCTAATGTTAGCAACGTTAGCAAGTAACAAAATATATGACCCCCAAGCTCTACACCGGCAAATTTAGCTGAAAAAGAAAGCATGCATAATGTTAGCAAGCTAAAGTTAGCATGCTAACATGTGCCAAAATATATGACTGTAAGTTGTATACCTGCAAAATTAGCATAAAAGGTAACATGCTAATGTTAGTAACGTTAGCAAGTACCAAAATATATGACCCCCAAGCTCTACACCTGCAAATTTAGCTGAAAAAGGTAGCGTGTGTAATGTTAGCATGCTAAAGTTAGCATGCTAACATGTGCCAAAATATATGACTGTAAGTTGCATACCTGCAATATTAGCATAGAAGGTGAAATGCTAATGTTAGCAACGTTAGCAAGTAACAAAATATATGACCCCCAAGCTCTACACCGGCAAATTTAGCTGAAAAAGAAAGCATGCATAATGTTAGCATGCTAAAGTTAGCATGCTAACATGTGCCAAAATATATGACTGTAAGTTGTATACCTGCAATATTAGAATAGAAGGTGAAATGCTAATGTTAGCAACGTTAGCAAGTAACAAAATATATGACCCCCAAGCTCTACACCTGCAAATTTAGCTGAAAAAGAAAGCATGCATAATGTTAGCATGCTAAAGTTAGCATGCTAACATGTGCCAAAATATATGACTGTAAGTTGCATACCTGCAATATTAGCATAGAAGGTGAAATGCTAATGTTAGCAACGTTAGCAAGTAACAAAATATATGACCCCCAAGCTCTACACCGGCAAATTTAGCTGAAAAAGAAAGCATGCATAATGTTAGCATGCTAAAGTTAGCATGCTAACATGTGCCAAAATATATGACTGTAAGTTGCATACCTGCAATATTAGCATAGAAGGTGAAATGCTAATGTTAGCAACATTAGCAAGTAACAAAATATATGACCCCCAAGCTCTACACCTGCAAATTTAGCTGAAAAAGAAAGCATGCATAATGTTAGCATGCTAAAGTTAGCATGCTAACATGTGCCAAAATATATGACTGTAAGTTGCATACCTGCAATATTAGCATAGAAGGTGAAATGCTAATGTTAGCAACGTTAGCAAGTAACAAAATATATGACCCCCAAGCTCTACACCTGCAAATTTAGCTGAAAAAGGTAGCATGCATAATGTTAGCATGCTAAAGTTAGAATGCTAACATGTGCCAAAATATATGACTGTAAGTTGCATACCTGCAAAATGAGCATAAAAGGTGAAATGCTAATGTTAGCAACATTAGCAAGTAACAAAATATATGACCCCCAAGCTCTACACCTGCGAATTTAGCTGAAAAAGAAAGCATGCATAATGTTAGCATGCTAAAGTTAGCATGCTAACATGTGCCAAAATATATGACTGTAAGTTGCATACCTGCAATATTAGCATAGAAGGTGAAATGCTGATGTTAGCAACGTTAGCAAGTAACAAAATATATGACCCCCAAGCTCTACACCTGCAAATTTAGCTGAAAAAGAAAGCATGCATAATGTTAGCATGCTAAAGTTAGCATGCTAACATGTGCCAAAATATATGACTGTAAGTTGTATACCTGCAAAATTAGCATAAAAGGTAACATGCTAATGTTAGTAACGTTAGCAAGTAACAAAATATATGACCCCCAAGCTCTACACCTGCAAATTTAGCTGAAAAAGGTAGTGTGCGTAATGTTAGCATGCTAAAGTTAACATGCTAACATGTGCCAAGTACCAAAATATATGACTGTAAGTTGCATACCTGCAATATTAGCATAAAAAGTGAAATGCTAATGTTAGCAACATTAGCAAGTACCAAAATATATGACCCCAAGCTCTACACCCGCAAATTTAGCTGAAAAAGGTAGCGTGAGTAATGTTAGCATGTTTAAGTTAGCATGCTAACATGTAACATGTGCCAAGTACCAACATATATGACTGTAATGTGCACACCTGCAAAATTAGCATAAAAAGGTAACATGCTAATCTTAGCATGCAAACATTAGCATATTAGCATGCAAACATTAGCAAGTAACAAAATATTTGACCCCCAAGCTCTACACCTGCAAATGTAGCTTAAAAAGGTAGCATGCTGATAGTTAACATGAGACATGGTTTAAAACGTATGACTCTAAGGTGTTTACCTGGAAAAAGTCAGATTAAAAAGGTAGTATGCGTAATGTTAGCATGCTAAAGTTAGCATGCTAACATGTAACATGTGCCAAGTACCAAAATATGTGGCTCTATGATGTATACCTGCAAAATCAGCTTAAAAGGTAGCATGCGTAATGTTAGCATGCTAAAGTTAGATCGACCAATACTTTTTTATGACGGAACCAAACAGGAGGGGAGCCCTAAAAGTAAAACTAAATCTACATGTTGTATCGGTTTTGAAAATGAAAACTATCAAAATGGCCCCCGCCTGCTTTGATTTGTCAGTGCCTGGCCCTCAGTGGGAAAAATGTAAACTACTTGCCCCGAGTCAGCTTCTTCTTCTTTGCGTTGCCGCTGGTCAAGATGAGTATTGCTGTGGTCTGTAGTTCATCTACCCGGCCGTACAGTTTTTACTCCGGGGGGTTGGGTCGGACCACATCGCCCCCCCTACTCCAGTCCAGTGGAATGTGGACCAGGTCTGGCTCTGCTTCTCCACATGGACACATCGGAGAGGGCACGACTTCGTAGAGGAGTTTTTTCGGGGCCCGAGGGTGACCACCTGGTCGGGTCGTGGCAGCTGATGATACAGTTCTGCTTATTGTGCTGGTTTCAACAGAGATTTTATGATGGATTTGATCTCCATCGGGCGGACTGGGTTGTTTCCTTGGTCCTCTGATTGCCCTCATACCACACTGGGAGGGGAGCCACTGTACGTGGGGTGTTGAGTTTGTACACTACCTTTCCTAGGTCCTTGAGTTTGCTAGCATTGTAAGAGAGGAGCCAGATGAGGTTGTTCAGGCATCTGGTCAGTATGCCCACCGGATGCCACCCTGGGGAGGTGTTTTGGGCACGTCTGAGCAGTAGGAGGCCACAGGAAAGACCCAGGACATGTTGGGGGGACTATGCCTCCCAGCTGGCCTGGGGATGCCTCAGGATCCCCTGGGACGAGCTGGACAAAGTGGCTCGGGAGAGGGAAGTCTGGGCAACCCGACCTCAAAATGCGGAAGAAGATGGATGGATGGATGGAAGGAGAGGCACTGTGGGCTTGCAGCACGGAGAGTGCGTCCGTCAGAGAGACGACTTGGATGTTGTTGTCCACTCCGCTGCTGACGGCGTTATTGTTGAGCGACTCGGACCTCTGCGCAAGACTTGCAAAGATTGTCTGCTTGAAGTCCTCCTCGTAGACCGTAGCAATTTCTAAGACCGGCTGGAGTGCAGGTCAACCCCTTCACGCCGAAGGAATGGCGGTCGCACATGTTCGCCGCAGATTTACCACAGACGCAGAGGCAAGATGACCAGAAGCCGCTGGTTCCTGAGGGTTGACGTCTTCTGGGTTTTTACCAGAGTCCTGTTGGCCGGGTTGCGGCCCTAATACCGCTGGGTGCCAGACCTGTTCCCCATAAGGGGCCCTACCAGGAACCAAAGTTCCGGGCGGCGTAGCTCTGACACTACCACGTTGCCACCGCTCCTGCCACAGCTAAGAAGGGTTAGACTCTAGGGGGGTGCTGAAGATGGCGTGTCTAGACTTCTTTTTCCAGGGGTGGCACCCATAAAACAGTCAGTCCACCCAAGGACGATCTGTAGCTACCATAGTAGTTCACCATAAACGTTCACGGTATGGAGTGGACCTTCTTGCAAGACAATTGCTGACCTGAAACAACATTGTTTCACACTTCATATCCGACACCCGGATATGAAGTATAGTGGATACAACATTGAATATTAAGAGTATGTGAACCAAATTGCAACATTCATAGCCCTGGCAGACCTAGACTACGCAGATGACATCTGCCTGTTGGCTGATCGCGTGGAGCAGGCACAGAAACTCCTGAACAGAGTGGAGGTGGAATGTGCCAGGGTTGGCCTCAGACTGAACGCAAAGAAGACTGAGGTAATCACCTATAACCAACATGGACCACCCGCCAATAACAACATCAGATGGCAACGCTCTGTGAGAGGTCAATGACTTCAAGTACTTGGGTTCCTGGATGAACTCCACAGAACAAGACCTTCGGAAGGCACTAGCGTGGAGGGCCCTGAACGGTATGTCAAGAGTTTGGTGCTCGAATCTCCCCCGACACATAAAGCTGAGTCTATTCCACGCCACTGTGGAGTCTGTCCTCCTGTATGGCTGCGAAAGCTGGACCCTGACACCCACCCTGCAGAAGTCCCTAGATGGGTGCTACACCAGAATGATACGAGCTGTTCTGAATGTGGACCAGAACATCCACATCACCAACAAGGTTCAGTGGGCAAGTTGTGTTTTTGTGTCACATGTTTGAACATTCCGTGTTG
>NC_084741.1:12045614-12073114 GCF_033978785.1 Entelurus aequoreus
AGCAGCTCCACAAAAATCAAGAAGACGGGCGTTTTGTCCTTTTAGTGGCTACGGCCAGACAGTGGCGTCCTCCACAGTGGACGTTTGTCTTCTTCAAAAGAGAAGTCATTGCTCAAAAAATAATAATGCATCAAAATCAATGTTATGAATTATTTCTTAAGCGTCGGAAAAAAGTATGATTTATTTTCTTTATTTTATTATTTTATTTTACAAGATTCTGAGAATTTTGGGGGGATTTTTTTTAAAACTGTCATTGCTTTAAAAATAATAATGCATCAATGTTATAAATTATTGACATATTTAATTTACTTTCTTAAGCGTCGGAAAAAAATATGTTTTATTTTATAAATGTTATTTTATTTCAAACTTTTATGAGAATTTTAGTGGGATTTTTTTTTTAAAGGTCATTGTTTTAAAAATAATAATGAATCAAAATCAATGTTGTTATGAATGATTGACATATTTACTTAACTTTACTTTCTTAAGCGTCGGAAAAAAAGGTATGTTTTATTTTTATAAAAGTTATTATTTTATTTTAAACTTTTATAAGAATTTTAGTGGGATTTTTTTAAAATGGTCATTGTTTTAAAATAATAATGCATCAAAATCAATGTTGTTATGAATGGTTGACATATTTACTTAACTTTACTTTCTTAAGCGTCGAAAAAAAGTATGATTTATTTTCTTTAATTTATTTTTTAATTTTACAAGATTCTGAGAATTTTGGGGGGATTTTTTTAAACCGTCATTGATCAAAAAATAATAATGCATCAAAATCAATGTTGTTATGAATTATTGACATATTTACTTAACTTTACTTTCTTAAGCGTCGAAAAAAAAAGTATGATTTATTTTATTATTTTATTTGACACTTTTATGAGAATTTTAGCGGGATTTTTTTTAAACGGTCATTGTTTTAAAAATAATAATGAATCAAAATCAATGTTGTTATGAATTATTGCCATATTTACTTAACTTTACTTACTTAAGCGTCGGGGAAAAAAGTATAATTTATTTTATTATTTGATTTGACACTTTTATGAGTGGGACCCTTTAGGGTCCCTGAGAAATTTAGTGGGATTTTTTTTAAACGGTCATTGCTCAAAAAAAAATAATGCATCAAAATCAATGTTGTTATGAATGATTGACATATTTACTTAACTTTACTTTCTTAAGGGTCGGAAAAAAAGTATGTTTTATTTTATAAATGTTATTATTTTATTTTAAACTTTTATGAGAATTTTAGTGGGATTTTTTTTAAATGGTCATTGTTTTAAAAATAATAATGAATCAAAATCAATGTTGTTATGAATGGTTGACATATTTACTTAACTTTACTTTCTTAAGCGTCGAAAAAAAGTATGATTTATTTTCTTTAATTTATTTTTTAATTTTACAAGATTCTGAGAATTTTGGGGGGATTTTTTTAAACCGTCATTGATCAAAAAATAATAATGCATCAAAATTAATGTTGTTATGAATTATTGACATATTCACTTAACTTTACTTTCTTAAGCGTCAAAAAAAAAAGTATGATTTATTTTATTATTTTATTTGACACTTTTATGAGAATTTTAGCTGGATTTTTTTTAAACGGTCATTGTTTTAAAAATAATAATGAATCAAAATCAATGTTGTTATGAATTATTGACATATTTACTTAACTTTACTTACTTAAGCGTCGGGGAAAAAAGTATCATTTATTTTATTATTTTATTTGACACTTTTATGAGTGGGACCCTTTTGGGTCCCTGAGAAATTTAGTGGGATTTTTTTTAAACGGTCATTGGTCAAAAAATAATAATGCATCAAAATCAATGTTGTTATGAATGATTGACATATTTACTTAACTTTACTTTCTTAAGGGTCGGAAAAAAAGTATGTTTTATTTTATTAATGTTATTACTTTATTTTATACTTTTATGAGAATTTTAGTGGGATTTTTTTTAAACGGTCATTGTTTTAAAAATAATAATGAATCAAAATCAATGTTGTTATGAATGGTTGACATATTTACTTAACTTTACTTTCTTAAGCGTCGAAAAAAAGTATGATTTATTTTCTTTAATTTATTTTTTAATTTTACAAGATTCTGAGAATTTTGGGGGGATTTTTTTAAACCGTCATTGATCAAAAAATAATAATGCATCAAAATCAATGTTGTTATGAATTATTGACATATTTACTTAACTTTACTTTCTTAAGCGTCAAAAAAAAAAGTATGATTTATTTTATTATTTTATTTGACACTTGTATGAGAATTTTAGCTGGATTTTTTTTAAACGGTCATTGTTTTAAAAATAATAATGAATCAAAATCAATGTTGTTATGAATTATTGCCATATTTACTTAACTTTACTTACTTAAGCGTCGGGGAAAAAAGTATCATTTATTTTATTATTTGATTTGACACTTTTATGAGTGGGACCCTTTTGGGTCCCTGAGAAATTTAGTGGGATTTTTTTTAAACGGTCATTGCTCAAAAAATATTAATGCATCAAAATCAATGTTGTTATGAATGATTGACATATTTACTTAACTTTACTTTCTTAAGGGTCGGAAAAAAAGTATGTTTTATTTTATAAATGTTATTATTTTATTTTAAACTTTTATGAGAATTTTAGTGGGATTTTTTTTTAAACGGTCATTGTTTTAAAAATAATAATGCATCAAAATCAATGTTGTTATGAATGATTGACATATTTACTTAACTTTCTTAAGCGTTGAAAAAAAGTATGATTTATTTTCTTTAATTTATTTTTTAATTTTACAAGATTCTGAGAATTTTGGGGGGATTTTTTTAAACCGTCATTGATCAAAAAATAATGCATCAAAATCAATGTTGTTATGAATTATTGACATATTTACTTAACTTTACTTTCTTAAGCGTCAAAAAAAAAAGTATGATTTATTTTATTATTTTATTTGACACTTGTATGACAATTTTAGCGGGATTTTTTTTAAACGGTCATTGTTTTAAAAATAATAATGAATCAAAATCAATGTTGTTATGAATTATTGCCATATTTACTTAACTTTACTTACTTAAGCGTCGGGGAAAAAAGTATCATTTATTTTATTATTTGATTTGACACTTTTATGAGTGGGACCCTTTTGGGTCCCTGAGAAATTTAGTGGGATTTTTTTTAAACGGTCATTGCTCAAAAAATAACAATACATCAAAATCAATGTTATTATGAACGATTGACATATTTACTTAACTTTACTTTCTTAAGCGTCGGAAAAAAAGTATGTTTTATTTTATAAATGTTATTATTTTATTTTAAACTTTTATGAGAATTTTAGTGGGATTTTTTTTTAAACAGTCATTGTTTTAAAAATAATAATGCATCAAAATCAATGTTGTTATGAATGATTGACATATTTACTTAACTTTACTTACTTAAGCGGCGAAACAAAAAAGTATGATTTATTTTATTTATTTTGACACTTTTATGAGTGGGACCCTTTTGGGTCCCTGAGAATCTTAGTGGGATTTTTTTTAAACAGTCATTGTTTTAAAAATAATAATGATTCAAAATCAAGGTTGTTATGAATTATTGACATATTTATTTGACTTTCTTAAGCGTCGGGAAAAAAAGTATGTTTTATTTTATAAATGTTATTATTTTATTTTAAACTTTTATGAGTGGGACCCAAAACCCCTGAGAATTTTAGTCAGATATTCTTTTTTTTGTATCCAAATCCAGCGTGATGCTTCCTCTGCCCTTTTAGTGGTGTTGGCTACCAGCCGCTTCCTAGCCAGCCCCTATCACTAATCGTTAGGCCGTATCGATACAGAGGCCAGCGTGCTTTAGCTCACCTCCGTGTTTTTGTTCTTCCTGATGATTCTCTCCAGTGTTTGCTTGAGGTCGAAGACCAAGGAGCGGTTCAGGTGCTGGTCCCACAGGTTGCTCAAGAGCACGTTCCAGGACTCCAGGAGGACGATGGCAGCAGGAAACACACAACACTGGCGGGGGAAGTCAGCTGTGTCAAACAACAACAACAACAACAACAACAACAACATCGGCCAATCAGCAAGCAGACGGGGCGATACGGCTGAAAACCGTCACGATATTAGCCTTTTATATACATCGATCATTACTGACAATTTTTATGGCCTTTGGATTTGTATTTATTTATTATATTATTTATTGTATTTATTTATTGTATTAACGTATTGTATTATTTATTGTATTATTTATTGTATTATTTATTGACGTATTTATTTAATGTATTATTTATTGTATTTATTTATTGTATTATTTATTGATGTATTTATTTATTGTATCATTTATTGTATTATTTATTGACATATTTATTTAATGTATTATTTATTGTATTTATTTATTTTATATTTATTGTATTTATTTATTGTATTATTTATTGTATTTATTTATTGATATATTTATTGTATTATTTATTGTATTATTTATTATATTTCCATCCATCCATCTTCAACCGCTTATCCGGAATCGGGTCGCGGGGACAGCAGCTCCAGCAAAGACCCCCAGACTTCCCTCTCCAGAGCAATATTTGCGACTTCCTCCTGGGGAATCCCGAAGCGTATTTATTATATTTATTTATTGTATTTATTTATTGTATTATTTATTTATATATGTATTTATTGTATTATTTATTGTATTTATTTATTAATATATTTATTTATTGTATTTATTTATTGATGTATTTATTTATTGTATTTATTTATTGATGTATTTATTTAATTTATTATTTATTGTATTTATTTATTGCATTATTTATTAATGTATTTATTTAATGTATTTATTTATTGTATTTATTTACTGTATTATCTATTGTATTATTTATTTATGTATTTATTTATTGTATTATTTATTATATTTATTTATTGTAGTTATTTATTGATGTATTTATTTATTGTATTACTGATTGTATTATTTATTGATGTATTTATTTATTGTATTACTGATTTTATTTATTTATTGATATATTTATTTACTGTATTATTGATTATTATCTGTGGATTTGATTAGAGACGTAACCTTCCTGTGATGAAGAAAGTGTAGCAAATATTGCAACGTGTGAAAATGTAAAAAGAGAACAGGAATGTCACACTCCTTTTTATTGAGGGCCACTTACAGCGGCCCTCAGAGGGCCACTTTAATTGATGTGGGAGACCACTTTAAATGATGTGACAGGCCACTTTAATTAATGTGGGGGACCACTTTAAATGATGTGACAGGCCAGTTTAAATGATGTGACAGGCCACATTAAATGATGTGACAGGCCACTTTAACTGATGTGACAGGCCACTTTAACTGATGTGGTGGACTACATTAAATGATGTGACAGACCACGTTAGATGATGTGGTGGACCACAATAAATGATGTGACGGACCATGTTAAATGATGTGACAGGCCACTTTAAATGATGTGACAGGTCACTTTAATTGATGTGGTGGACCACATTAAATGATGTGACAGACCAGACCCAGGTCTTGAGTGTGAAAAGGTAAAGATGTAGAAACCTAAGAAGTATTTTCTGCAGGTTTAGTGCCAGGAAGTCACAGCAGTGCTCTAAAGGGTGAGCGCGGCTCCTGACCAAGAAGAAGAAAAAAATATGTACTATGCATTGATACGAGTCACGCATCTATGGCGATACATATGGGTATGGTTCTATGGCGATACATGTGGGTATGGTTCAATTCTGCTCTCCCGAATTTGAATGCTTTGTACTGCTCCATCAATGAACTGCAATCTACACATCCAGAGGGAGTTTTCATCGTGGCAGGGGATTTTAACCAAGCTAACATGAAAACAGTTTTCTCTCATTTCCATCAATATGTGAATTTTGCAACCAGGCGTGGAAGCAAGCTGGACTTGGTGTATAGTAATATTAAACAGGCGTATAAAGCTGCACCACGCCCTCACCTCGGCTCCTCAGACCATCTATCTGTGATGCTAATTCCTGCATACAAGCCCTTGCTGATCAGGAAGCAAGCTACAGTGAAGCAGGTGAGGACCTGGCCAGAGGGAGCAATGGAAGCATTACAAGACTGCTTGGAAACCACAGACTGGGACATGTTCAAAGCAGCCGCCACCGAAAATCACCACACACGTGTGGAGGAGTATGCAGAGTCTGTGTCCGCATACATTCAGAAGTGCATGGAGGATGTCAGTGTGATCAAGAACATCCCCACACGGGCCAACGAGAAACCCTGGATGAACAGTGAGGTACGTGCAATGCTGAAGGCTCGGAACAAGGCTTTCAAGTCTGGCGACATGGTGGCATTAAAATCAGCCAGAGCTAACCTGAACCGTGCCATTAAGGTTGCAAAGCGTGCTCACAGTCGGAAAGTGCAGGACTTCTTCGAGAACCCTACAAACACTAGACGAATGTGGCAGGGCATACAGGTCATCACGGACTATAAAGCTGCCCCCCGTCCCTGTGACAACAGTATCAGCTTCCTAGATGACCTTAAAAACTACTTTGCGAGGTTTGAGGCACTTAACACCACTCTGGTGAGAAAATCCATCCCTCGCCCTGATGAGCAGCCGCTCAACCTGGACAAAGCGGATGTCCGGAAAACCCTGAGGAGAGTGAACCCCCGGAAAGCTCCGGGACCTGATGACATTCCGGGCAAGGTGCTTAAGGGATGTGCAGACCAGCTGGCTGGGGTTCTCACAGACATCTTCAACATCTCGCTGACCCAGGCTGTGGTACCATCAGGTTTTAAGACGGCCACAATCATTCCAGTGCCTAAAAAACCCACAATCTCCTCCCTCAATGATTACCGCCCCGTTGCACTCACCCCCATCATAATGAAGTGCTTGGAGAGGCTGGTAAAGGAATATATTGTCTCCAGACTTCCCCCCACATTCGACCCATACCAGTTTGCTTATCGCCCTGACCGCTCCACAGAGGACGCCATCTCCTCTGCACTCCACCTGAGCTTAGAACATCTGGAAGGAAAGGACACACGCGTGCGGATGTTGTTCCTGGACTTCAGCTCAGCATTGAACACCATCGTCCCGCAGCACTTGGTGAGCAAACCTTGGATTCAGTACCCCCCTTTGCAACTGGCTGCTTGACTTCCTCACAGACAGACCCCAATCTGTGAGAGTGGGCAACAACACCTCCAGTGCCATCTCCCTGAGCACCGGCTCCCCCCAGGGCTGCGTCCTGAGTCCACGTTGATGACCCATGACTGCTGCGCCAGGTCCACTACTAACCACATTGTGAAGTACACGACAGTAGTGGGCCTCATCCGTGACAACAACCACATGGACTACAGGGAGGAGGTGAAACATCTGGTTGACTGGTGCAGAACCAACAACCTGGTCCTGAATGTGGACAAGACCAAGGAGATCATCGTTGACTTCAGGAAGCACCAGTCCAGCCACGCTCCACTCTTCATCAACGGCACAGCGGTGGAGATAGTAAGCAGCACCAAGTTCCTGGGGGTGCAGATAACTGACAATATGACCTGGTCCCTACACACCAGAGCTCTTGTAAAAAGAGCTCAGCAGCGCATGCACTTTTTGCGTGGGATGAAAAGAGCACAGCTCCCTCCCCCCATTCTCAGCACATTCTACAGAGGCACTATAGAGACCACCTGCATCTGTCTGGACTGGAGCCTGCAGGGCCTCAGACTGGAAGTCTCTCCAGAGAGTGGTGAGGACGGCGGAAAAGATCATCAGGACTCCTCTTCCTTCTATCCAGGAGATGGCAAAAAGCCGCTGCCTGACCAGGGCTCAGAAAATCTGCAAAGACTCCTCCCACCCCCACCAAGGACTGTTTTCACTGCTGGACTCTAGAAAGAGGTTCCGCAGCCTCCGAAGCAGAACCTCCAGGTTCTGTAACAGCTTCTTCCCTCAGGCCGTAAGACTCTTGAACGCATCATAATTAAATTATCCCCTCAACTCCCCCCAAAATGGATTAACTCGCCGGAATATAAAGACAATATAACATACATCCATAAACCTGGGCGCATGTGAAAAAGTGCAATATATTTATCTGTACAGTAATTTATTTATTTATTTATATATATTTATTTATTTTTTCTATATATATTATATATATATTATTTATATATATTTATTTATTTATATCTGCACCTTATTGCACTTTTATCCTGCACTACCATGAGCTCATGTAACAAAATTTCGTTCTTATCTGTGCTGTAAAGTTCAAATTTGAATGACAATAAAAAGGAAGTCTAAGTCTAAGTCTATGGCGATACATATGGGTATGGTTGTATGGTGATACATATGGGTATGGTAGTATGGTGATACATATGGGTATGGTTGTATGGCGATACATATGGGTATGGTTGTATGGCGATACATATGGGTATGGTTGTATGGCGATACATATGGGTATGGTTGTATGGTGATACATATGGGTATGTTGTATGGCGATACATATGGGTACGGTTGTATGGCGATACAAATGGGTATGGTTGTACGGCGATACAAATGGGTATGGTTGTATGGCGATACAAATGAGTATGGCTGTATGGCGATACATATAGATATGGTTGTATGGCAATACATATGGGTATGGTAGTATGGCGATACATATGGGTATGGTTGTATGGTGATACATATGGGTATGGTTGTATGGTGATACATATGGGTATGGTAGTATGGTGATACATATGGGTATGGTTGTATGGCGATACATATGGGTATGGTTGTATGGCGATACATATGGGTATGGTTGTATGGCGATACATATGGGTATGGTTGTATGGTGATACATATGGGTATGTTGTATGGCGATACATATGGGTACGGTTGTATGGCGATACAAATGGGTATGGTTGTACGGCGATACAAATGGGTATGGTTGTATGGCGATACAAATGAGTATGGCTGTATGGCGATACATATAGATATGGTTGTATGGCAATACATATGGGTATGGTAGTATGGCGATACATATGGGTATGGTTGTATGGTGATACATATGGGTATGGTTGTATGGTGATACATATGGGTATGGTAGTATGGTGATACATATGGGTATGGTTGTATGGCGATACATATGGGTATTGTCGTATGGTGATACATATGGGTATGGTTGTATGGTAATACATATGGGTATGGTAGTATGGTGATACATATGGGTATGGTTGTATGGCGATACATATGGGTATGGTAGTATGCTGATACATATGGGTATGGTTGTATGGTGATACATATGGGTATGGTTGTATGGTGATACATATGAGTATGGTAGTATGGTGATACATATGAGTATGGTAGTATGGTGATACATATGGGTATGGTTGTATGGTGATACATATGGGTATGGTTGTATGGTGATACATATGGGTATGGTTGTATGGTGATACATATGGGTATGGTAGTATGGTGATACATATGGGTATGATTCTATGGTGATACATATGGGTATGGTTGTATGGTGATACATATGGGTATGGTAGTATGGTGATACATATGGGTATGGTAGTATGGTGATACATATGGGTATGGTAGTATGGTGATACATATGGGTATGGTAGTGTGGTGATACATATGGGTATGGTTGTATGGTGATACATATGGGTATGGTAGTATGGTGATACATATGGGTATGGTAGTATGGTGATACATATGGGTATGGTTGTGTGGTGATACATATGGGTATGGTTGTATGGTGATACATATGGGTATGGTAGTATGGCGGTACATATGGGTATGGTCGTATGGCGATACATATGGGTATGGTCGTATGGCAATACATATGGGTATGGTAGTATGGTGATACATATGGGTATGGTTGTATGGTGATACATATGGGTATGGTAGTATGGTGATACATATCGGTATGGTAGTATGGTGATACATATGGGTATGGTTGTATGGCGATACATATGGGTATTGTCGTATGGTGATACATATGGGTATGGTTGTATGGCGATACATATGGGTATGGTAGTATGGTGATACATATGGGTATGGTTGTATGGTGATACATAAGGGTATGGTTGTATGGTGATACATAAGGGTATGGTTGTATGGTGATACATATGGGTATGGTTGTATGGTAATACATATGGGTATGGTTGTATGGCGATACATATGGGTATGGTAGTATGGTGATACATATGGGTATGGTTGTATGGTGATACATATGGGTATGGTTGTATGGTGATACATATGGGTATGGTAATATGGTGATATATATGGGTATGGTTGTATGGTGATACATATGGGTATGGTTGTATGGTGATACATATGGGTATGGTTGTATGGTGATACATATGGGTATGGTAGTATGGTGATACATATGGGTATGGTAGTATGGTGATACATATGGGTATGGTTGCCTCACTCACCGGGTCGTTGTCACAGAGCATGCTGGTGGTGTAGCGGTGTGACACGTAGTAGTTCTTGGGAAAGACTGTGCGCTGGAAGGAGGAGAGAGAAAGAAGACGGCTGAAAGGAGGGTTGCTAGCGTGGTCGCCGTGGCAACACGCGGCGAGGAAGGGAACTCACAAAGCCGGCGGGGTTGGCGTCGATGGTCGCCTTCACGTTGGTCACCGCCTCCCAGTCGGGGTCACATGCGCCACATTGGACCGTCACCAGTGATAGCAAGAGCAAAACTGTCACAGGAAGCACAACTTTATTCACTTCCTGTCTGCGTTGCCGCTGCTTGACAACACTTCTACTCACTTCCTGTCTGCAACTTCACACCACACAACAATATAATAAATATAGAACTGTTGTATTATTCATTTAGTACTATAAACAATTATTAGTAGTGTTACTATAGTGGAATATAATCAGCATTTATTATTATTGTTGTTATAGAATCATTTATTGTTATTATTACAGTTATTATACTATTATGTAATATTTTTTCATCATACTGTAATGTAATAATGATTTATATTATTATTATTATATTTACTTTATTATAACAATTGATATGCAAATGACGATAAGGGTATGGCAACTGGCTCACCTTTATGTTTAACTTTAACTTTAAGTTAAAGTACCAAGGTGTGGGGAAATTTGTCCTCTGCATTTGACCCATGATCACCCCCTGGGAGGTGAGGGGAGCAGTGAGCGGCAGCGGTGGCTGCGCCCAGGAATCATTTTTGGTGATTTAACCCCCAATTCCAACCCTTGATGCTGATGCTGCTTTATATTCTTTGGTATGACTCGGCCAGGGTTTGAACTCACAACCTACCCATCTCAGGGCGGACACTCTCACCACTAGGCCACCGGTAGGTTCCAGGCCTTTCCATCTATTTTGCTGGCTAATAGTATTATAGTTATTATACTATTATATCATAATTGATTATTATAGTTATTATACTGTTGTATCATAATTTATTATTATAGTTATTATACTAAAACGTAATAATAATGTATATTTTTATAACATAATAATGTATTATTATATCAACTATATTATAATAATTCATTATTATAGTTATACTATAATAATAATTCATATTATCATATTATAATAATGATGTAATATTAACTAAATTATAATAAATAATTATTATAGTTTTTATACTATGATATAATAATAATGTATATTACTACAATACAATAAAATAATGTATTATTATATTTACTATATTATAATAATTTATTATTATAGTTATTATAATTAAAAAAATACAAATAAATATATATGTATATGAATTATTACCGCTGTATAAGTTACAAATGTGTTGTTACACATCTATTCTATTTTTCTCCCGATTAAAAAATGCTGACACGTCCACACAGGAAGTGACCAAACTATTATATCCCACTCCTTTTTGCACATGTCAACATGTGACGACAACAAATGCACAAATATAATAATATTATAATACTGACTATGAATAATGAATGAATGAATGAGTTCGGGAATAAACAATAACATGCTTCTTTGCATAATCCAGAATTTTACTCCACATATTGAATATAAATAAAAATAAACGAGTGAATTCAGGAATAAATATTGTAGTACTTACCTAAACATTTCAAAATGTTACTCCACATATTGAATACAAATACTAATGCATATGTGAATTCAGGAATAAATTATATCATACTTCCTTACCAAATCCATGATTTTACTCCACATATTGAATATAAATAATAATAAATGAGTGAATTCAGAAATAAATATTATAATACTTATTTAAAATTTTAAATTTTACTCCACATAATTAATATAATAACGAATACATGAATCCAGGAATAAATTATATCATACTTCTTTAAGCAATCAGTAACTTTACTCCACATATTAAAGTTTTTAATTGTGTCATATTTCCCTTGTTGACATTGTGTGTATGGAACACATGAATTTATTTCTTAAATCAGTGTGTTACATCATTTTACTCCACATATTGAACATAAACATTAATGAAAGAGTGAATTTAGTAATAAATATTATCAACCTTCTTTACACAATCCATCATTTTGCTCCACATTTTGAACATAAACATTAATGAAAGAGTGAATTTAGTAATAAATATTATCAACCTTCTTTACACAATCCATCATTTTGCTCCACATATTGAACATAAACATTAATGAAAGAGTGAATTTAGTAATAAATATTATCAACCTTCTTTACACAATCCATCATTTTGCTCCACATTTTGAACATAAACATTAATGAAAGAGTGAATTTAGTAATAAATATTATCAACCTTCTTTACACAATCCATCATTTTGCTCCACATATTGAACATTAACATTAATGAAAGAGTCAATTTAGGAATGAATATCATCAACCTTCTTTACACAATCCATCATTTTACTCCACATATTGAACATTAACATTAATGAAAGAGTGAATTTAGTAATAAATATTATCAACCTTCTTTACACAATCCATCATTTTGCTCCACATTTTGAACATAAAAATTAATGAAAGAGTGAATTTAGTAATAAATATTATCAACCTTCTTTACACAATCCATCATTCTGCTCCACATATTGAACATTAACATTAATGAAAGAGTGAATTTAGGAATGAATATCATCAACCTTCTTTACACAATCCATCATTTTACTCCACATATTGAACATTAACATTAATGAAATAGTGAATTTAGGAATAAATATTATCAACCTTCTTTACACAATCCATCATTTTGCTCCAAATATTGAACATAAACATTAATGAAAGAGTGAATTTAGTAATAAATATTATCAACCTTCTTTACACAATCCATCATTTTGCTCCACATTTTGAACATAAACATTAATGAAAGAGTGAATTTAGTAATAAATATTATCAACCTTCTTTACACAATCCATCATTTTGCTCCACATATTGAACATAAACATTAATGAAAGAGTGAATTTAGGAATGAATATCATCAACCTTCTTTACACAATCCATCATTTTACTCCACATATTGAACATTAACATTAATGAAAGAGTGAATTTAGTAATAAATATTATCAACCTTCTTTACACAATCCATCATTTTGCTCCACATTTTGAACATAAAAATTAATGAAAGAGTGAATTTAGTAATAAATATTATCAACCTTCTTTACACAATCCATCATTTTGCTCCACATATTGAACATTAACATTAATGAAAGAGTGAATTTAGGAATAAATATTATCAACCTTCTTTACACAATCCATCATTTTACTCCACATATTGAACATTAACATTAATGAAAGAGTGAATTTAGGAATAAATATTATCAACCTTTACACAATCCATCATTTTGCTCCACATATTGAACATAAACATTAATGAAAGAGTGAATTTAGGAATAAATATTATCAACCTTATTTACACAATCCATCATTTTGCTCCACATATTGAACATAAACATTAATGAAAGAGTGAATTTAGGAATAAATATTATCAACCTTCTTTACACAATCCATCATTTTGCTCCACATATTGAACATTAACATTAATGAAAGAGTGAATTTAGTAATAAATATTATCAACCTTCTTTACACAATCCATCATTTTGCTCCACATTTTGAACATAAACATTAATGAAAGAGTGAATTTAGGAATGAATATCATCAACCTTCTTTACACAATCCATCATTTTACTCCACATATTGAACATTAACATTAATGAAAGAGTGAATTTAGGAATAAATATTATCAACCTTTACACAATCCATCATTTTGCTCCACATATTGAACATAAACATTAATGAAAGAGTGAATTTAGGAATGAATATCATCAACCTTCTTTACACAATCCATCATTTTACTCCACATATTGAACATTAACATTAATGAAATAGTGAATTTAGGAATAAATATTATCAACCTTCTTTACACAATCCATCATTTTGCTCCACATATTGAACATAAACATTAATGAAAGAGTGAATTTAGTAATAAATATTATCAACCTTCTTTACACAATCCATCATTTTGCTCCACATTTTGAACATAAACATTAATGAAAGAGTGAATTTAGTAATAAATATTATCAACCTTCTTTACACAATCCATCATTTTGCTCCACATATTGAACATAAACATTAATGAAAGAGTGAATTTAGGAATGAATATCATCAACCTTCTTTACACAATCCATCATTTTACTCCACATATTGAACATTAACATTAATGAAAGAGTGAATTTAGTAATAAATATTATCAACCTTCTTTACACAATCCATCATTTTGCTCCACATTTTGAACATAAAAATTAATGAAAGAGTGAATTTAGTAATAAATATTATCAACCTTCTTTACACAATCCATCATTTTGCTCCACATATTGAACATTAACATTAATGAAAGAGTGAATTTAGGAATAAATATTATCAACCTTCTTTACACAATCCATCATTTTACTCCACATATTGAACATTAACATTAATGAAAGAGTGAATTTAGGAATAAATATTATCAACCTTTACACAATCCATCATTTTGCTCCACATATTGAACATAAACATTAATGAAAGAGTGAATTTAGGAATAAATATTATCAACCTTCTTTACACAATCCATCATTTTGCTCCACATATTGAACATAAACATTAATGAAAGAGTGAATTTAGTAATAAATATTATCAACCTTCTTTACACAATCCATCATTTTGCTCCACATATTGAACATAAACATTAATGAAAGAGTGAATTTAGGAATGAATATCATCAACTTTCTTTACACAATCCATCATTTTGCTCCACATATTGAACATTAACATTAATGAAAGAGTGAATTTAGGAATGAATATCATCAACCTTCTTTACACAATCCATCATTTTGTTCCACATATTGAACATTAACATTAATGAAAGAGTGAATTTAGGAATGAATATCATCAACCTTCTTTACACAATCCATCATTTTGTTCCACATATTGAACATTAACATTAATGAAAGAGTGAATTTAGGAATGAATATCATCAACCTTCTTTACACAATCCATCATTTTGCTCCACATATTGACACACTAAACCATTGTCATATTTCTTCTCCCTTGTTGGAAGTAAAAAAATGCAACAAGTTTTGTGTTATTAATGTTTGTCGCAGTTATAAAATATTCTATGATGTATTAATACATTATTTAATACATTGCTAGTTTTCGGTGTGCAAATCCAACCCATGTTTTTACTCCACATCTTGACAAGGTACATATATGTCATATTTCTTCTTGTATTAAAACAGTTCTCTATGATTTAGGTTCGTTCATACATTGACTGAGTTCCTTACACAATCAATTCCATCAATATACTAACCCCAAAGCAGTGAAGTAAAAACTGAATATTACGGTATGATATCACACACCCTGGATCCCTCAGGCTGTACTGCATCAAAAAGCCACATCAGTGTGTAAAGGATATCACCACATGGGCTCAGGAACAAAAAAGCACTGTCAGTAACTACAGTTGGTCGCTACATTTGTAAGTGCAAGTTAAAACTCTACTATGCAAAGCCAAAGCCATTTATCAACAACACCCAGAAATGCTTCGCTGGGCCTGAGCTCATCTAAGATGGACTGATGCAAAGTGGAAAAGTGTTCTGTGGTCTGACGAGTCCACATTTCAAATTGTTTTTGGAAACTGTGGATGTCGTGTCCTCCGGACCAAAGAGGAAAAGAACCATCCGGATTGTTCTAGGGTGAAAGTGTAAAAGGCAGCATGTGTGATGGTATGGGGGTGTATTAGTGGCCAAGACATGGGTAACTTACACATCTGTGAAGGCACCATTAATGCTGAAAGGTACATACAGCTTTTGGAGCAACATATGTTGCCATCCAAGCAACGTTACCATGGACGCCCCTGCTTATTTTAGCAAGACGATGCCATTGAAAATGTGTGAAGGCTAAAATATGAGAAGGGAGACTGTTGAACAACTTAAGCTGTACATCAAGCAAGAATGGGAAAGAATTCCACTTCAAAAATGTGTTTCCTCAGTTCCCAAAGCTTTACTGAGTGTTGTTAAAAGGAAAGGCCATGTAACACACTGGTAAAAATGCCTTTTTTGCAATGTGTTGCTGCCATTAAATTCTAAGTTCATGATTATTTGCAACAAATAACAAAGTTTCTCAGTGTGAACATGAAATATCTTGTCTTTGCAGTCTATTCAATTGAATATAAGTTGAAAAGGATTTGTTGTGTTCTCTTTTTATTTAGCATTTACACAACGTGACAACTTCACTGCTTTTGGCTTTTGTACTTCATACTTGAATATACTACAAGTTTTTACTTGTTCCTGCGTGGTCTCTGCTCAATGGCTTGTATTAGTACATTGCTGACTCAAAATAAACATCATTTTCCTCCACATGTTGACACACTACAACTTTTTAGTTATGTTTCTCTCTTGCTGAAGAAAAGAATATTGCATGGTTCATATTACTACATTGTTGACGTTTTTTACTCAACATAAACGTAATGTTCCTCCACATGTTGACACACTACAACTTTTTACTTGTTTCTCATTTGCTAAAGAAAACATGTTGCATTGTTTAACTTCTTATCCCATTTCTAATTTTACTCCGCATATTGATCTGCTTAAAGTGGTTTGCTGTTCCCTCTGTTGTTCAAAAGTAAGTTCTATTAATACTTTGCTAAATCTGTTCCTCATTTGTTGAAATATTTTACTCCACATATTGACATGCTACACATTTTAGTAGTTTGTTCCTCTCTTGTCACACAATAATGTTGCATGACTTCTATTAGTTGTTGTAATAAAACTGTCTTTATTGTTTTGATTATTTGTATGTCACTACAAGTTTTATGTTAATAGTTCCTCATGTTGGAGAAAAGAATATTGCACGATCATTTTAGTACAAGTTAAAGATTTGGACTCAATCTTTTTACTCCACAAATTTGCATACTTTTAGGTTTTAGTTGTTCTCTTTTCTCTTGTTGAAGACAATAATGTTGCATGATCATATTAGTACATTATTTTAGTTCTTTACTCCACATGTTGAATCATTTTACTCCACATATTGACAGGCTTTAGGTTTAATTGAAGACAATAATGTTGCATGATCATATTAGTACATTATTTTAGTTCTTTACTCCACATGTTGAATAATTTTACTCCACATATTGACAGACTTTAGGTTTTGTTTAAGACAATAACGTTGCATGATCATATTAGTAATTTTGTTACTGTTTTACTCCACATATTGACAGACTTTTGGTTTTGTTGAAGACAATAATGTTGCATGATTATATTAGTAAATTATTTGAGGTTTTTTTCTCAACACACTGAATAATTTTACTCCACATATTGACAGACTTTACGTTTTGTTTAAGACAATAACGTTGCATGATCATATTAGTAATTTTGTTACTGTTTTACTCCACATATTGACAGACTTTTGGTTCTGTTGAAGACAATAATGTTGCATGATCATATTCGTACATTATTTTAGTGCTTTACTCCACATGTTGAATAATTTTACTCCACATATTGACAGGCTTTAGGTTTCGTTGAAGACAATAATGTTGCATGATTATATTAGTAAATTATTTGAGTTTTTTTTCTCAACACACTGAATAATTTTACTCCACATATTGACAGACTTTACGTTTTGTTGAAAACAATAATGTTGCATGATCACATTAGTACATTAATTTAGTTCTTTACTCCACATATTGACAGGCTTTTGATTTAATTGAAGACAACAATGTTGCATGATCATATTAGTACATTATTTTAGTGTTTTACTCCACATGTTGAATAATTTTACTCCACATATTGACAGACTTTAGGTTTTGTTGAAGACAATAATGCTGCATGATCATATTAGTACATTATTTTAGTGTTTTACTCCACATGTTGAATAATTTTACTCCACATATTGACAGACTTTAGGTTTTATTGAAGACAATAATGTTGCATGATCATATTAGTACATTATTTTAGTGTTTTACTCCACATATTAAATAATTTTACTCCACATATTGACAGGCTTTAGATTTAATTGAAGACAATGTTTTTTATGATCATATTAGTACATTATTTTAGTGTTTTACTCCACATGTTGAATAATTTTACTCCACATATTGACAGACTTTAGGATCTGCTGAAGACAATAATGTTGCATGATCATATTAGTACATTATTTTAGTGTTTTACTCCACATGTTGAATAATTGTACTCCACATATTGACAGGCTTTAGATTTAATTGAAGACAATAATGTTGCATGATCATATCAATACATTATTTTAGTTCTTTACTCCACATGTTGAATAATTTTACTCCACATGTTGACAGGCTTTAGGTTCTGTTGAAGACAATAATGTTGCATGATCATATTAGTACATTATTTTAGTTCTTTACTCCACATGTTGAATAATTTTACTCTACATATTGACAGACTTTAGGTTCTGTTGAAGACAATAATGTTGCATGATCATATTAGTACATTATTTTAGTTCTTTACTCCACATGTTGAATAATTTGACTCCACATATTGACAGACTTTAGGTTCTGCTGAAGACAATAATGTTGCATGATCATATTAGTACATTATTTTAGTTCTTTACTCCACATGTTGAATAATTTTACTCCACATTTTGACAGACTTTAGGTTCTGTTGAAGACAATAATGTTGCATGATCATATTAGTATATTATTTTAGTGTTATACTCCACATGTTGAATAATTTTACTCCACATTTTGACAGACTTTAGGTTCTGTTGAAGACAATAATGTTGCATGATCATATTAGTACATTATTTTAGTTCTTTACTCCACATGTTGAATAATTTTACTCCACATTTTGACAGACTTTAGGTTCTGTTGAAGACAATAATGTTGCATGATCATATTAGTATATTATTTTAGTGTTATACTCCACATGTTGAATAATTTTACTCCACATTTTGACAGACTTTAGGTTCTGTTGAAGACAATAATGTTGCATGATCATATTAGTACATTATTTTAGTTCTTTACTCCACATGTTGAATAATTTGACTCCACATTTTGACAGACTTTAGGTTCTGTTGAAGACAATAATGTTGCATGATCATATTAGTACATTATTTTAGTTCTTTACTCCACATGTTGAATAATTTTACTCCACATTTTGACAGACTTTAGGTTCTGTTGAAGACAATAATGTTGCATGATCATATTAGTACATTATTTTAGTTCTTAACTCCACATGTTGAATAATTTTACTCCACATGTTGACAGGCTTTAGGTTCTGTTGAAGACAATAATATTGCATGATCATATCAGTACATTATTTTAGTTCTTTACTCCACATGTTGAATAATTTTACTCCACATATTGACAGACTTTAGGTTCTGTTGAAGACAATAATGTTGCATGATCATATTAGTACATTATTTTAGTGTTTTACTCCACATGTTGAATAATTTGACTCCACATATTGACAGACTTTAGGTTTTGTTTAAGACAATAACATTGCATGATCATATTAGTAATTTTTTTACTGTTTTACTCCACATACTGACAGACTTTTGGTTTTGTTGAAGACAATAATGTTGCATGATCATATTAGTACATTATTTTAGTTCTTTTCTCCACATGTTGAATAATTTTACTCCACATATTGACAGGCATTAGGTTTCATTGAAGACAATAATGTTTCATGATCATATTAGTACATTATTTTAGTGCTTTACTCCACATGTTGAATAATTTTACTCCACATATTGACAAGACTTTAGGTTTCATTGAAGACAATAATGTTTCATGATCATATTAGTACATTATTTTAGTTCTTTACTCCACATGTTGAATAATTTTACTCCACATTTTGACAGACTTTAGGTTCTGTTGAAGACAATAATGTTGCATGATCATATTAGTACATTAATTTAGTGTTTTACTCCACATGTTGAATAATTTGACTCCACATATTGACAGACTTTAGGTTTTGTTTAAGACAATAACATTGCATGATCATATTAGTAATTTTTTTTACTGTTTTACTCCACATATTGGTTTTGTTGAAGACAATAATGTTGCATGATCATATTAGTACATTATTTTAGTTCTTTTCTCCACATGTTGAATATTTTTACTCCACATATTGACAGGCATTAGGTTTCATTGAAGACAATAATGTTTCATGATCATATTAGTACATTATTTTAGTGCTTTACTCCACATGTTGAATAATTTTACTCCACTTATTGACAGACTTTAGGTTTTGTTGAAGACGATAATGTTGCATGATCATATTAGTACATTATTTTAGTTCTTTACTCCACATGTTGAATAATTTGACTCCACATGTTGACATGTCTGTACAAAGTGTTGTCTATTATGAGTCAGCAGCGTACAGTCTTCTCCTACATGTACAGTATGTGTATATATGTATATGATGCTGATTGATGAAAGTGTAAAAAGAAGAGCGCCTGCTCACCTGGCAGTGACATCCTTTTATCTTTCCAAAAAAGGACACTTCTCCATTTCCGAGCTGCTGGAGTCCAAGTTGCGGTCAGCGGCGTCTCATCCCGCCTCGTCCTCGTCCTCGTCCTGCCCTTCTGGAACTTTCCGTCCGGGGCCGCCGTCACGCCATCACTCCGCGGGCCCGCAAAAAGCGCCTCTTTATTCCGCCGCCTCGGAGCCGTGTTCCTCCTCCGCGGGACGACGCGTGGCTAAAGTGAAAGTGTCGCCGCGCCGCCGCTGCGCGCTCCCTTTAAGGGCGCGCCCCTCCCCCACGCGTTAGTCATCGCGTATGCTTTTAATTTGAAGGTCTTCCTGCCTCATCATCCTCACATGATCCGCGCCTTTATCGGCTGGCCCACGTGACCAGCACCTTGGAAAATGAGCTCACTCGTCTGGCAACCTCCAAGCTGCCGGAAGTGGTCGTCACGTGACACCTTTCCTTCCTTCCCGCCACCACGTCGCTGTTTTTGTTATTGTTGGCGCCCTCGTCGTTCAAGTATCGGCAACTCGTCGGAGCTGTATCGGGATGGTCCAATAAAAGCCTCCATTCTTCCCGCTTTTCTTGCAGCTAAAGTACAAAGTTCAGCACCAAAGTCCTCATTTCATCAGACGCGCGTCGTCCTGTTTGATTAGTGAGCGGAATGCAGCGTCGCCACAGGGGGGCGCCGATGAGAAGAAAAGACTGCTTCGGTCCATTTCTTTAGAATATCATCAATTAACATGGACGCGACGCCGAAAGGGACAAGCGGTAGGAAATGGATGGATGGACGTTTGAATCCATTCCACCACAAAGTAGTCCCCACTAAAGTAGTCATTCTTTACATTTGCACCCGCAAATCTCACATTTAAACGGAAATATGACATACTATTGCATCATCATTATCATACATTCCAAACATTCTTTAGTTTCAAATATAAATATGACATAATAATGCATCATCATTATCATGCATTCCAAACATTCTTTAGTTCAAAATATAAATATGATGTAATATTGCATCATCATTATCATGCATTCCAAACATTCTTTAGTTTCAAATATAAATATGACGTAATATTGCATCATCATTATCATGCATTCCAAATAAATACTTTTGGACTGCTTGACTGTTTTAAGCAAGCTAGCATCAAAATGACACACTATGAACGTTTACAGTCATTTGTCAAGTTTACCAGGTTTTTTAAGCATTTTGCGGTAAAAATTTTCGTACGTTAAAAAATAATTTAACCTTAAAAAAAAAAGCAGTTTTCCACTTACAGTAAAAAAAAAAAAAAAAGGAGAGTAAGTTTTGGCAACAGAACTGCCATTTTTTTACGGTACAAAACTGGTATCGTTTGGCTATTTACAGTAATAAACACTGAATATTGACAGTTTTTACAGTAAAAAAACTGGCAACCACATATATATATATATATATATATATATATATATATATATATATATATATATATATATATATATATATATATATATATATATATATATATATATATATATATATATATATATAGTAAAAACTGTGGCACCATTTTGCCATTTACAGTAATACACCGTAATAATCGACAGCTTTTACAGCAAAAAAACTGGCAACCGTATATATATATATATATATATATATATATATATATATATATATATAAAATATACATATATATATATATATATATATATATACATATATATATATATATATATATATATATATATATATATATATATATATATATATGTATATATATATACAGTTGCCAGTTTTTTATTATATATATATATATATATATATATATATAAAATATATATATATATATATATATATACGGTTGCCAGTTTTTTATTATATATATATATATATATAAAATATATATATATATATATATATATATATATATATATATATATAAAATATATATATATATATATATATATATATATATATATATATATATATATATATACGGTTGCCAGTTTTTTATTATATAAATATATATATATATATATATATATATATATATGTATATATATATATAATAAAAAACTGGCAACCGTATATATATATATATATATATATATATATATATATATATATATATATATATATATATATATATATATATATATATATATACATTTTATATATATATATATATATATATATAATAAAAAACTGGCAACCGTATATATATATATATATATATATATATATATATATATATATATATATATATATATATATATATATATATATATGTAAGACAAAATATTTGTTGTATTTTACGGTAAAAAGCTGGCAACCGTGTTTTTTAAGCATTTTGCTGTAAATGGAAGCAACAGTGGCGCTGTTTTTTATTTTAACGTTAATAATAATTTAACCGTAAAAAAAGCAGTTTTCCACTTATAGTAAAAAAAAACAACAGTAAGTTTTGGCAACAGAAACGCCATTTTTTTTACAGTAAAAAACTGTGGTATCGTTTGGCTATTTACAGTAATAAACACTAAATATTGACAGTTTTTACAGTAAAAAACTGGCAACCTATATATATATATATATATATATATATATATATATATATATATATATATATATATATATATATATATATATATGGTTTTAAAGTAAGACAAAATATTTGTTGTATTACTGTATAATAATTACATGGAAACAATAATAATAAACACTAAATATTGACAGTTTTTACAGTAAAAAACTGGTAAATATATATATATATATATATATATATATATATATATATATATATATATATATATATATATATATATATATATATATATGGTTTTAAAGTAAGACAAAATATTTGTTGTATTACTGTATAATAATTACATGGAAAAAAATAATAATAAACACTAAATATTGACAGTTTTTACAGTAAAAAACTGGCAACCTATATATATATATGTATATATATATATATATATATATATATATATATATATATATATATATATATATATATATATATATATATATATATATATATATATATATATATATATATATATATAGTTTTAAAGTAAGACAAAATATTTGTAGTATTACTGTATAATAATTACATGGAAAATAATAATAATAAACACTAAATATTGACAGTTTTTACAGTAAAAAACTGGCAACCTATATATATATATATATATATATATATATATATATATATATATATATATATATATATATATATATATATATATATATATATATATGTATATATATGTATATATATATATATATATATATATATGTATATATATATATATATATATATATATATATATATATATATATATATATATATATATATATATATATATATATATATATATATGGTTTTAAAGTAAGACAAAATATTTGTAGTATTACTGTATAATAATTACATGGAAAATAATAATAATAAACACTAAATATTGACAGTTTTTACAGTAAAAAACTGGCAACCTATATATATATATATATATATATATATATATATATATATATATATATATATATATATATATATATATATATATATATATATATATATATATATATATATATGGTTTTAAAGTAAGACAAAATATTTGTTGTATTACTGTATAATAATTACATGGAAAAAATTCAGTTTTTTTTAACAGTAAAAACTGGCATTGTTTTGCCATTTACAGTAATACACCGTAATAATCCACAGTTTTTACGGTAAAAAGCTGGCAACCGTGTTTTTTAAGCATTTTGCTGTAAATGGAAGCAACAGTGGCGCTGTTTTTTTTTTAATGTTACAAAATAATTTAACCGTAAAAAACATTTTTCCACTTACAGTAAAAAAACATATTTTACAGTAAAGTTTGGCAACTGAAATGTCCGTTTTTTTCACGCTAAAAAACTGGCACTTTTTTTTTTGCCATTTTCAGTAATTTACCCCAAAAATCGACAGTTTTTATGATAAAAAAGTGACACCTCAGTTGCCAAAATGGTATCATTAAAAACCTTTTTACATTTACAGTAAAGAGCTGTAAAAAAACACGTACATTTCACAATTTGACTGTAAAATCTATTGTCATTTTTACAGTGTACAATTTGATGATAACTTGCTTGAAATATCATAAGTCAGGCAGATGAAAGTATTTCAATCTATTGAAATATATATAAATATGCTTTTAATGTACGACTAAATATTTGTTATATAATTACATGGAAACTGTTACAGTAAACATCTGTGCTCGTGTTTTGTCATTTACAGTAATACACTGTAATAATCAACAGTTGCTTTTATTGTAAAAAACTGTCAGCTTGACTGAACTAAAAACAATTGAGTATTTACAGTAAAATAACAAAGTTGACCTTGGATGATTTAATGAAAATAAAACAAGTCAAACGTGTTAAGTCAAAATAGAATTTCATGTTAAAAGCAAACACAATAAAAATAAAAACAAGTTTGACATTCCTGACTTTCACTTTCACTTTCCTGCTCTGTGACTGTGTCATTGACTGGGACTGCTGTCTACTTTCACTTTCACTTTCCTGCTCTCTCTCTGTGTGTGTGTGTGTGTGTGTGTGTGTGTGTGTGTGTGTGTGTGTGTGTGTGTGTGTCAGTGAGTGGGAGTGGGAGTGGGAGTGGAGTCATGTGGTCTGACCGCAGTCATCATGAGGTGGTTCTTGTAGGTCTTGCTGAGTCCGGTCATCCAGAACTTGAGCAGGCGCACGTTGTCATCCTCTGCAGGCCCTGTGCTCCCTAGCAGGGTCAGAACCTTCTGGGTGTCCTCCCGGCCACGCCCGTCCACTTTGGAGAACTTGAACAGCACTTTCACCTTGCTGCCAGCCACAAGGTCAAACTTCAGTGCTAACTACACACATGCTATGTTAGCACAGTGCTAACTACACACATGCTATGTTAGCACAGTGCTAGTTACACACATGCTGTGTTAGCACAGTGCTTACTACACACATGCTATGTTAGCACAGTGCTTACTACACACATGCTATGTTAGCACAGTGCTAACTACACACATGCTATGTTAGCACAGTGCTAACTACACACATGCTATGTTAGCACAGTGCTAACTACACACATGCTGTGTTAGCACAGTGCTAACTACACACATGCTATGTTAGCACAGTGCTAACTACACACATGCTATGTTAGCACAGTGCTTACTACACACATGCTATGTTAGCACAGTGCTAGCTACACACATGCTATGTTAGCACAGTGCTAACTACACACATGCTATGTTAGCATAGTGCTAACTACACACACGCTAATGTTTTATGCTAGCTTAATAACTAATGTTGTATGTTTATACCAACCAATCATGCAATTTTATACTTGGCGCCATCTCAGAAATACGCTAACTTGTCCTACGATAGCATGCTAACGTAGCATATCAACATTAGCATGCTAGCGTTATATGCTACTTTTTAAGCTAAATGTGTCAGTCAAACCTAAAAATCATGGATTTTGATGCTTGGCGTCATGTTGGAGGTATGCTAACGTCTTTTATTTTAGCATGCTAACATTAGCACGCTAATGTTTTATGCTAGCTTTATAACTAATGTTGTATGTTTATACCAATGAATACTGCAATTTTATACTTGCCGCCATCTTAGAAGTACGCTAACTTGTCCTACGTTATCATGCTAATGTTAGCATACTAATGTAGTATATTAACATTAGCATGCTCATGTTTTATGCTAGCCTTTTAACCGATTTTGTATGTTCACACCGACAAAAAGTGACATTTTTTACTGTGTGCCATCTTAGAAGTATGCTAACTTGTTCTATGTCATCATGCTAATGTTAGCATGCTAATGTTTTATGCTAGCTTTATAACTAATGTTGTTTATACCAACGAATCATGCAATTTTATACTTGGCGCCATCTTAGAAGTATGCTAACTTGTTCTATGTCATCAAGCTAATGTTAGCATACTAATGTAGTATATTAACATTAGCATGCTAGCGTTATATACTACCTTTTAAGCTAAATGTGTCAGTCAAACCTAAAAATCATGGATTTTGATGCTTGGCGTCATGTTGAAAGTATGCTAACGTTTTTTGTATTAGCATGCTAACATTAGCATGCTCATGTTTTATGCTAGCATTTTAACCGATTTTGTATGTTTATACCGACAAATAGTGCAATTTTTTTACTTGGCGCCATCTTAGAAGTACGCTAACTTGTCCCATGTCATCATGCTAATGTTAGCATGCTAATGTTTTATGCTAGCTTTATAACTAATGGATGTTTATACCAACGAATATTGCAATTTTATACTTGGCGCCATCTTAAAAGTACACTAACTTGTCCTACGTTATCATGCTAACGTAGCATATTAACAATAGCATGCTAGCATTATATGCTACCTGTTTAGCTAAATGTCTGAGTCAAACCTAAAAATCATGGATTTTGGAATTTTCTAGGTATAATTATCATACCAAATAATACATTAGTATTGAGGATGGATTGTGAGTAGTGGTAAAAGGCGGGGAAAAGTCTCTATAGTCCAGTCACTAAGTTGGCAACACTGAGTCCTGCTCCTGCTCTGTCTTCTTATTCTCTGGCAGACCAGGCTTGTTACGCCGCATGGTTACGTCACCATTAGAAGGAAATATTACATGTTGACTGGCTGCTTGTATTGCACATGATATCGCACTTTTTATATGCCAA
>NC_084741.1:12080614-12158114 GCF_033978785.1 Entelurus aequoreus
GGTCAAATACAAATAAGGCAACAAGAGAAGTATCCTACACTTCTCTTTTGTAAAGTAAATGTGAACAGCCTATATGGGCATCTACATCAACTATATGATTTGCCTGAGAAGCTGGACAGGACAAAAAAAAATAAAAAAAATAAAAAATAAATAATTTGTGGCGGACGTAATTCTTTCGTGGCGGGCCGCCACAAATAAATGAATGTGTGGTAAACACTGACATATATCTAAAAAAAGGCTTTTTTAAAAAGAAGGGTTTTTAAACCCTTTAAGCCTTCCTCCAGAAGGTATTATCTTTGTCCGTGTGATGTCAGATGAAACACAAATTGATACCCAGCAATATGTTTGGAGGAGAAAAGGTGAGGCCTTTAATCCCAGGAACACCAGGCCTACCGTCAAGCATGGTGGTGGCAGTATTATGCTCTGGGCCTGTTTTGCTGCCAACGGAACTGCTGCTTTAAATGGGACAATGAAAAAGGAGGATTAGCTCCAAATTGTTCAGGACAAGCTAAAATCATCAGCCCGGAGGTTGGGTCTTGGGCGCAGTTGGGTGTTCCAACAGGACAATGACCCCAAACACACCTCAAAAGTGGTAAAGGAATGGCTAAATCAGGCTAGAATGAAGGTTTTAGACCACCACTGTGTATATATATATATAGACCACCACTGTGTATATATATATATATATATATATATATATATATATATATATATATATATATATATATATATATATATATATATATATATATATATATATATATATATATTAAATGTAAATATTTTTTATTATTTTATTTTTTCATATATATGTTTATTTTAATAGTGTGAATGCTCCAAAACATTCCCACATGGTTTTCTACACCAAAATTCATCTATTTATTCAACTTCTTCTTCTCCATATTTTGGTGCGCGTTCTACCTTCCACATTTTTCACCCCATTCAAAGCGTTCCAACTTCAAACTGTTCAGCCTATTCAGGAATCACGGGCTCTCCCTCGACAAATTTAAAAAAATTCCCATAATTTCCCAGAACTCCAGGTTTTCCAGGACATTTTTCCCATTCAAAATGAATTGGCCAATTTTCAAACTTCCACCATTTCCAAATTTTTCAACATATTCAAACCATTCCACCTTCAACACACTCCACTCATCCTGGAAATTCAAACTATTATTTTTCCATGTTCAAAAAAATTCCAGGAATTCACAGAATTGCCGTTTTTTTCAAACCCTTTTTTGACCCTTTTTTCCAGCGACTACTCCCTCCATATTTGTCAACCCACTTTAACCATTCAACATACAATCATTCCTGGATATCAGGACAAAAACGAAGTTGTTTTTCAAACTGGAAAAATTCCCGGTTTTCCCAAAATTCCTTGATACCGTTTCTCAATTAAAAATGTTACTACTTTCTCGACCATTTTGAAAAATTCCAGCACCCACAATTTCAGCTCATTCAGAACATTTTTCAAAAAAATTCCCGCTTTTCCCAGAAATTCCATCAAAATCCCATTGAAATGAATGGGACATTTTTCAAAATTCCACAACTCCCACATTTTTTATCCGATATAAACCGTTCCAACTTCAAACTATTCAGCCTGTTCAGGAATTGTGTGCTCCCTTTCAACAATCATAAAAAAATTCCCGGTTTTCCCAAAATTCTGTGATACCATTTTTCAATTAAAAAAGTGTTGACCGATTTAAACAATTCCAACACCAACTAATTCAGCTCATTCAGGAAATTCATGCTCCTAATCATTAAAAAAAAATAAAAAAAATCCCGCTTTTTCCAAAATTCCCAAATTTCCAGGAAATTCCCATTGAAATAAAAGGGACATTTTTCCAAGTTGCACAATTCCCACATTTTTCAACCTATTCAAACCATTCTAACATCAACACATTCCACTCATCCTGGACATTCAAACTATCATTTTTTTCAAGTTAAAAAAAATTCCAGGAATTCCCCAAATTCCCTTTTTTGACCCTTTTTTCCGGCAACTACTCCTTCCACATTTTTCAACCCACTTCAACCGTTCCACCGTACAAACATTCCTGTTAATCAGGACAAAAACAAAGTTGTTTTTCGAACAGGAAAAATTCCCGGTTTTCCCAAAATTCCAGGAATTCCTTAATACCATTTCTCAATTAAAATGTTACTACTTTCTCGACCAATTTGAAAAATTCCAACACCCACAATTTCAACACATTCAGAACATTTTCAAAAAAATTTCCCGCTTTTCCCGAAACTCCATGAAAATCCTATTGAAATGAATGGGACATTTTTCAAAGTTCCACAACTCCCACATTTTTTTATCCGATATAAACCGTTCCAACTTCAAACTATTCAGCCTGTTCAGGAATTGTGTGCTCCCTTTCAACAATTATAAAAAATTTCCCGGTTTTCCCAAAATTCCGTGATACCATTTTTCAATTAAAAAAGTGTTGACCGATTTAAACAATTCCAACACCAACTAAGTTCAGCTCGTTCAGAAAATTCATGCTCCTAATCATTAAAAAAAAATAAAATAAAAAAAAATCCCGCTTTTTCCAAAATTCCCAAATTTCCAGGAAGTTCCAATTGAAATGAATGAGACATTTTTCCAAGTTGCACAATTCCCACATTTTTCAACCTATTCAAACCGATCCAACATCAACACATTCCACTCATCCTGGACATTCAAACTATCATTTTTTTCAAGTTAAAAAAACCCTCCAGGAATTCCCCAAATTCCCGTTTTTTCAAACCCTTTTTTGACCCTTTTTTCCGGCAACTACTCCTTCCACATTTTTCAACCCACTTCAACCGTTCCACCGTACAAACATTCCTGTTAATCAGGACAAAAACAAAGCTGTTTTTCGAACAGGAAAAATTCCCGGTTTTCCCAAAATTCCAGGAATTCCTTATTACCATTTCTCAATTAAAATGTTACTACTTTCTCGACCAATTTGAAAAATTCCAACACCCACAATTTGAACACATTCAGAACATTTTCCAAAAAATTTCCCGCTTTTCCCGAAACTCCATGAAAATCCCATTGAAATGAATGGGACATTTTTCAAAGTTCCACAACTCCCACGTTTTTTTTATCCAAAATAAACCGTTCCAACTTCAAACTATTCAGCCTGTTCAGGAATTGTGTGCTCCCTTTCAACAATAATAAAAAATTCCCTGTTTTCCCAAAATTCTGTAAAACCATTTTTCAATTAAAAAGTGTTGCTACTTCAACATTTCTTGACCGATTTAAACAATTCCAACACCAACCAATGCAGCTCATTCAGGACATTCATGCTCCTAATCATTAAAAAAAAATAAAAAAATCCCGCTTTTTCCAAAATTCCCAAATTTCCAGGAAGTTCCCATTGAAATGAATGGGACATTTTTCCAAGTTGCACAATTCCCACATTTTTCAACCTATTCAAACCATTCCAACATCAACACATTCCACTCATCCTGGACATTCAAACTATCTTTTTTTTCCAAGTTAAAAAAAATTCCAGGAATTCCCAGAATTCCCGTTTTTTTCAAACCCTATTTCCACCCTTTTTTCTGGCGACTACTCCTTCCACATTTGTCAACCCACTTCAACCGTTCCACCTTCAAAACATTCCTCTTAAACAGGACAAAAACAGAGTTGTTTTTCGAACTGGAAAAATTCCCGTTTTTCCCAAAACTCCAGGAATTCAATTCAGCACCCCCGCGACCCCATAAGGGATAAGCGGTAGAAAATGGATGGATGGATGTTACTACTTCAACATTTCTCCACCAATTTGAAAAATTCCAACACCAACCATTTCAACTCATTCAGACCATTCAAGTTTTCTACCATTTTCAAAAAAATTCCAGATTTTCCTGAAATTCCCTAATACCATTTACTACTTCAACATTTCTTAACCGATTTAAACAATTCCAACACCAACCAATTCAGCTCATTCAGGACATTCATGCTCCTAATCATTAAAAAAAAAATCAAAAAAAAATCCCGCTTTTTCCAAAATTCCCAAATTTCCAGGAAGTTCCCATTGAAATGAATGGAACATTTTTCCAAGTTGCACAATTCCCGCATTTTTCAACCTATTCAAACCGATCCAACATCAACACATTCCACTCATCCTGGACATTCAAACTATCATTTTTTTCAACTTAAAAAAAATTCCAGGAATTCACGTTTTTTTCAAACCCTATTTTGACCCTTTTTTCTGGCGACTACTCCTCCCACATTTTTCAACCCACTTCAACCGTTCCACTGTCAAAACATTCCTCGTAATTACGACAAAAAACAAAGTTGTTTTTTGAACTGGAAAAATTCCAGTTTTTCCCGAAACTCCAGGAATTCAATTCAACATTTTACTACCGGTACTTCAACATTTCTCCACCAATTTGAAACATTCCAACACCAACCATTTCAACTCATTCAGACCATTCAAGTTTTCTACCATTTTCCGAAAAAATTCCAGATTTTCCTGAAATTCCCTAATACCATTTACTACTTCAACATTTCTTAACCGATTTAAACAATTCCAACACAAACCAATTCAGCTCATTCAGGACATTCATGCTCCTAATCATTAAAAAAAAAATAAAAAAAAATCCCGCTTTTCCCAAAATTCCCAAATTTCCAGGAAGTTCCCATTGAAATGAATGGAACATTTTTCCAAGTTGCACAATTCCCACATTTTTCAACCTATTCAAACCGATCCAACATCAACACATTGCACTCATCCTGGACATTCAAACTATCATTTTTTTCAAGTTAAAAAAAATTCCAGGAATTCCTGTTTTTTCAAACCCTATTTTGACCGTTTTTTCTGGCGACTACTCCTCCACATTTTTCAACCCACTTCAACCGTTCCACTGTCAAAACGTTCCTCGTAATTACGACAAAAAACAAAGTTGTTTTTTGAACTGGAAAAATTCCTGTTTTTCCCGAAACTCCAGGAATTCAATTCAACATGTTACTACTTCAACATTTCTCCACCAATTTGAAACATTCCACCACCAACCATTTCAACTCATTCAGACCATTCAAATTTTCTACCATTTTCAGAAAAATTCCTGTTTTTCCCGAAATTCCCTAATACCAATTACTACTTCAACATTTCTTGACCGATTTAAACAATTCCAACACCAACCAATTCAGCTCATTCAGGACATTCACGCTCCTAATCATTTTTAAAAAAAAATCCTGCTTTTCCCAAAATTCACACATTTCCAGGAAGTTCCCATTGAAATGAATGGGACATTTTTCCAAGTTGCACAATTTTGCAACCAATTCAAACCATTCCAACATCAACCACATTCCACATTCAAAGTAACACTTTCCCAAGTTCCAAACCAAATTCAGTTTTTCCTGGAAATTCAAACTCTTCAACATTCAAACTATTCTTACATTAATACTACATTCTGTCAGCATTTCACTTCAACTTCAGCATTCACACCTCATCTAGTTTATTTATATTTTTTCTTTTGTATTATTTATCCATCCATCCATCCATCCATCCATCCATCCATCCATTTTCTACCGCTTGTCTCTTTTGGGATCGCGGGGGTGCGGTAGCCTCTCTCAGCTTATATATATATATATATATATATATACACACACACACACACAATATAAAAAATATATATATTTTAAAAAATATATGTATAAAATATAAATATATATATAAAATATATATTTATTTTATTTTCCACAAGTCATAAAAATATCGAGCGATACAAAACACATATATCGTGACAGAGTTTTCAGCCCTACATGATATCAGCAGGCATCGTACATACTTGTATGGTTTAGTAGTGTGGAGTGTTTGTAAAAGAGTCCAACAGAGAACAAACAAAGTTGATGTATTATTAAGCGTCCGGACTGGACTTGGGTCCAGGTCCATCCACAGTGTACATGAAATCACTAAAGTGCTGCACAGCTTAGAGAAAAGTGATGAATAAAAAGTAACATATAAAAACATCTGACAGGTTTAAAAATGAAATAAAAACTAAACACAACTGAATAAAGTATTTAAAACAGTACTAAAATGTACACATTAGTCCGGCAATTTTTTAAAAATGATTCCGAAAATCAACAGCAGACTTGTGCTGTCTTTGAGTTGAAGTGCAGTGGTAATATGCTTCTTTTGGCCACGATAAATTACAAAGTTAAGCTTGGCAAGTTGACTGATGTTGAATGTCGACTAAATAGAAAGAAATCGTGTATTCTTGGAGGTCATTTACATTTTGCACAAGTAAACACACTGCAGGACTGCTTGTATCGCACATGATACCACACAAGTAAACACACTGCAGGACTGCTTGTATCGCACATGATACCACACACAAGTAAACACACTGCGGGACTGCTTGTATCGCACATGACACCACACACAAGTAAACACACTGCAGGACTGCTTGTATCGCACATGATACCACACACAAGTAAACACACTGCAGGACTGCTTGTATCGCACATGACACCACACACAAGTAAACACACTGCAGGACTGCTTGTATCGCACATGATACCACACAAAAGTAAACACACTGCAGGACTGATTGTATCGCACATGATACCACACACAAGTACACACACTGCAGGACTGCTTGTATCGCACATGACACCACACACAAGTAAACACACTGCAGGACTGCTTGTATCGCACATGATACCACACACAAGTAAACACACTGCAGGACTGATTGTATCGCACATGATATCACACACAAGTAAACACACTGCAGGACTGCTTGTATCGCACATGATACCACACAAGTAAACACACTGCAGGACTGCTTGTATCGCACATGATATCACACAAGTAAACACACTGCAGGACTGCTTGTATCGCACATGATATCACACACAAGTAAACACACTGCAGGACTGCTTGTATCGCACATGATATCACACACAAGTAAACACACTGCAGGACTGCTTGTATCGCACATGATATCACACAAGTAAACACACTGCAGGACTGGTTGTATCGCGCATGATATCACACAAGTAAACACACTGCAGGACTGCTTGTATCGCACATGATATCACACACAAGTAAACACACTGCAGGACTGTTTGTATCGCATATGATATCACACACAAGTAAACACACAGGACTGATTGTATCACACATTATATCACAAACAAGTAAACACACTGTATTGCACATGATATCACACACACAAGTAAACACACTGCAGGACTGCTTGTATCGCACATGATATCTCACACACAAGTAAACACGCTGCAGGACTGTTTGTATCGCACATGATATCACACACAAGTAAACACACTGCAGGACTGCTTGTATCACACATGATATCACACACAAGTAAACACTGCAGGACTGTTTGTATCACACATGATATTACACACAAGCAAACACCCTGCGGGACTGCTTGTATCACACATGATATCACACACAAGTATACACACTGTGGGACTGCTTGTGTCACACATGATATCACACACAAGTAAACACACTGCAGGACTGCTTGTATCGCACATGATATCACACAAGTAAACACACTGCAGGACTGCTTGTATCGCACATGATATCACACAAGTAAACACACTGCAGGACTGCTTGTATCGCACATGATATCACACAAAAGTAAACACACTGCAGGACTGTTTGTATCGCATATGATGTCACACACAAGTAAACACACAGGACTGATTGTTTCACACATTATATCACAAACAAGTAAACACACTGTATTGCACATGATATCACACACACAAGTAAACACACTGCAGGACTGCTTGTATCGCACATGATATCTCACACACAAGTAAACACGCTGCAGGACTGTTTGTATCGCACATGATATCACACACAAGTAAACACACTGCAGGACTGCTTGTATCACACATTATATCACATACAAGTAAACACTGTGGGTCTGCTTGTATTGCACATGATATCACACACAAGTAAACACACTGCGGGACTGCTTGTATCTCACATGATATCACACACAAGTAAACACGCTGCAGGACTGTTTGTATCGCACATGATATCACACACAAGTAAACACTCTGCGGGACTGCTTGTATCACACATGATATCACACACAAGTAAACACTGCAGGACTGTTTGTATCTCACATGATATCACACACAAGTAAACACACAGGACTGATTGTATCACACATGATATCACACACAAGTAAACACTGCATGACTGTTTGTATCACACATATCGCACACAAGTAAACACTGCATGACTGTATCACACATATCGCACACAAGTAAACACGCTGCGGGACTGCTTGTATCACACACAAGTCAACATGCTGTAGGACTACTTGTATCACACATGATATCAAACAAGTAAACACACAAAACTGCTTGTATCGCACATGATATCACAAGTAAACACGCAGCAGGACTACTTTTATAGCACACACTTCTACACACTGCGGGACTGCTTGTATCACATTTGATATCGCACACAAGTCAACAGGCTGCAGCACTGCTTGTATCGCACACAAGTAAAAACGTAGTGGGATTGCTTGTATCGCACATGATATCGCACACAGGTCAACACGCTGCAGGACTACATGAATTGGACCGCTTGCATCGCACATGATATCGCAAACAAGTAAACATGCAGTGGGACTACTTTTATAGCACATAATATCGCGCACAGGTCAACACGCAGCAAGAATGCTTGTATCGCACACAAGTTAACACGCAGCAGGACTGCTTGCATCGCACATGATATCACACAAGTAAACACGCAGCAGGAGTGCTTGTATTGTGCATGATATCGCACACAAGTAAACACGCTGCGGGACTTTTTGTATTACACATCATATCGCACACAAGTCAACACGCCGCAGAACTGCTTGTATTGGACCGCTTGCATCGCACATGATATCACACACAAGTAACCACACAGCACTGATTGCATCACACATGATATTGAAAACACAGGTCAACACACTGCGAGACGGCTTGTATCGCACACAAGTAAACACGCAGCGGAACTGCTTGTATCGCACACAAGTTAACACGCAGCGGGACTGCTTGTATCGCACATGATATTGCACACAAGTAAACACACATTGGGACTACTTGTATCGCACATGGAATCACACAAGAAACGATGAAAGCGGTACTACTTGTATCGCACATAATATCACACTCAAGTAAACACGCTGCAGGACTTTTTGTTTCGTGCATGATATCGCACACAAGTAATCACGCATCGGGACTACTTGTATCGCACATGATATCACAAAAAAGTAACCACGCTGTGGGACTTCTTGTATCACACATGATATCGCACACAAGTAAAAACTGTATAGGACTGCTTGTATCGCACATGATATCACACACGTAAATACACTGCAGGAATGCTTGTATCGCACATGACATCACGCACAAGTAAAAACTGTGCAGGACTGCTTGTATCGCACATGATATCACAGACGTATATACACTGCAGGAATGCTTGTATCGCACATGATATCACGCACAAGTAAATACGCTGCAGTACTGCTTGAATCGCACATGATATCACAGACGTATATACACTGCAGGAATGCTTGTATCGCACATGATATCACGCACAAGTAAATACGCTGCAGTACTGCTTGTATCGCACATAATATCGCACACAAATAAACACTCTGCAGGACTGCTTGTATCGCACATGATATCACACACAAGTAACACTCTGCAGGACTGCTTCTATCGCACATGATATCACACACAAGTAAACACACTACGGAACTGCTTGTATCGTACATATCACACACAAGCAAACACGCAGCAGGACTGCCTGTATCGCACACAAGTAAACAGGCAATGGGATTGCTTGTATCGCACATGATATCACACACAAGTAAACACACATGACTGCTTGCATCTCACATAATATCACACACAAGTAAACACGCTGCGGGACCGCCTGTATCACACATGATATCGCACACAAGTCAACATGCTGTGGGACTGCTTGTATTGGACCGCTTGCATCCCACATGATATCACACACCAGTAAACACACATGACTGCTTGTATCGCACACGAGTAAACACGCAGCTGGCCTGCTTTTATCGCACATGATATCACACACGTAAATACACTGCAGGAATGCTTGTATCGCACATGATATCATGCACAAGTAAAAACTGTGCAGGACTGCTTGTATCGAACATTATATCACAGACGTAAATACACTGCAGGAATGCTTGTATCGCACATGATATCACGCACAAGTAAATACGCTGCAGTACTGCTTGTATCGCACATAATATCGCACACAAATAAACACTCTGCGGGACTGCTTGTATCACACATGATATCACACACAAGTAACACTCTGCAGGACTGCTTCTATCGCACATGATATCACACACAAGTAAACACACTACGGAACTGCTTGTATCGTACATATCACACACAAGCAAACACGCAGCAGGACTGCCTGTATCGCACACAAGTAAACAGGCAATGGGATTGCTTGTATCGCACATGATATCACACACAAGTAAACACACATGACTGCTTGCATCTCACATAATATCACACACAAGTAAACACGCTGCGGGACTGCCTGTATCACACATGATATCGCACACAAGTCAACATGCTGTGGGACTGCTTGTATTAGACCGCTTGCATCCCACATGATATCACACACCAGTAAACACACATGACTGCTTGTATCGCACACGAGTAAACACGCAGCGGGACTGCTTTTATCGCACATTATATCGCACACAAGTCAACACGCAGGACTGATTGTATCACACATGATATCACACACAGGTAAACATGCATCGGCACTGCTTGTATCGCACATGATATCACACATTTGACATGCATACTTGTTTATTTGACAATACGGATATGGTCCATGCTTCCTTGTACTGCTACACACGGGAGCGTGTGGTATCTTACCTGAGGAGCTGACATGGGGCGGTATCGCCACATCGGGGCTCAGACCCAGGAAGTTGCACTTGTAGGCCTCTTCGTAGTGGGCGCTGTATGGGACCGAGCGCACGCAGCCCACTGGCAGCAAGGACTGGTGGGGGGAGCACACACACTTTAGAGTAGTCCGTGTGCAATGTCGAGTCAGCACATCCGTTATTGTGCAAATGGCCACTAGTATCCTGAAATATTGATACCGCCGATACCAGATGCTCTACTATCGATACACAAATGAAAATATTGATACTTTAGTTCAAGGGTGTCTAAACTTTTTCCACCAAGGGCCTCATACTGAAAAGTCAGAGTATGCTGGGGCCATTTTGATATTGTTTTACTTTAGAAAATGCTGAAAACATTTGCTACAGTTTTTCCCGGGTAAGAGTAGGATACAAATGTAAAATTAAAGCTGCAAGCAGCGTTGGTCGGGTCCGCATCTTTGGCTGGTGCTAGTCCTAAGTGTCCCAATACTTTTGTCCAGTGGTAGTCCTGAGTGAGACCTACATAGAGGTTTTTGTTTCATGTCTCTACGATATTCGTACTGGGAGTTCGAGGAAGTTGTGTCTGTGTCTTTTTCCTAGGTGCTGCGGCACAGTGGTTGTTTTCTTTGAAGGCTCGTAAAATCAAAACGGTAGCACTTTTTCAAACTCTTTCGTCATCTTTTAATCAGAAGGGTTCAATCTCTCTCCTGTAGTAGTTTGAAGCCGAAACGACAAACGCGCTCGGAGGAGATAAAGTTTGATGTTTGGTGACCGGTTGAAACAAAAATTTTGTTTTGAAGGAGGAATAGCAAACTTCCTGTTGATTTTTGCTGAAGGATGTCAATCTAAGAAATGTAGGTCTAGATGAGACCTACATAGAGGTATTTGTTTCATGTCTCTAAGACGTTCCTACCGGACGTTACAAGCAGTTTTGTCTGTGTTTTCCTCTGAGGAACAGTTTTGTCTCTGTTCTATTCAAAAATTGCGCAATTTTGAGTTTTGGGGTTCGGTTTTTTCATCAGATCACAATTTCCACCAGTCCTGATGTGTGTGAAAAGTTTGGTGAGTTTTGAAGTATTTTAAGGGGGTGAAATTACAGCTCAAATAGGCAAAAATTAGTGTTTTTAGTACATTTTTGCCTTGAAGGGGGATTTGCCAACTTCCTGTTGATTTTTGCCCGAGGATGTTAAATTATGAAAAGTAGGTCTAAGTGAGACCTACATAGAGGTTTTTGTTTCATGTCTCTACGACCTTCCTAGTGGGAGTTAGAGGCAGTTTACTTCCTAAGGGGCGCTAGAGCGCAATTTTGAGTTTTGGGGTTTGGTTTCTTTGACTAAAGAGTTTTGTTCGCGTTTTTTTATGTGTGTGTCAAATTTGGTGAGTTTTGAAGCATGTTAAGGGGGGCAAAGTAGTCCGCAAAGCTGCGGAAGAAAAAAGAAAGAATAATAATTAAAGCTGCAAGCAGCGTTGGTCGGGTCCGCATTTTGGCAGGTGCTAGTCCTAGGTGTCCCAATACTTTTGTCCAGTGGTAGTCCTGAGTGAGACCTACATAGAGGTTTTTGTTTCGTGTCTCTACGATATTCGTACTGGGGGTTAGATACTTTTGTGTAGTGTACTACCTTCTCTGCATTCTGTGCTCACGCTGGTGCTTCCTGCTTTTAAGCAGCCATCTTAAAACAACAGCAGCGGAGCAACTTTAGTGCTGCGGGTCTTTGAAGGCACGTAAAATCAAAACGGTAGCACTAAATGAAACGCCGTCGTCAACTTTTAATCAGAAGGGTTCAATCTCTCTCCTGTAGTAGTTTGAAGCCGAAACGACAAACGCGCTCGGAGGAGATAATGTTTGATGTTTGGTGACCGGTTTTAACAACAATTTTGTTTTGAAGGAGGGATAGCAAACTTCCTGTTGATTTTTGCTGAAGGATGTCAATCTAAGAAATGTAGGTCTAGGTGAGACCTTCATAGAGGTATTTGTTTCATGTCTCTAAGACGTTCCTACCGGAAGTTACAAGCAGTTTTGTCTGTGTTTTCCTCTGAGGAGCAGTTTTGTCTCTGTTCTATTCAAAAATTGCGCAATTTTGAGTTTTGGGGTTCGGTTTTTTCATCAGATCACAATTTCCACCAGTCCTGATGTGTGTGAAAAGTTTGGTGAGTTTTGAAGTATTTTAAGGGGGTGAAATTACAGCTCAAATAGGCAAAAATGAGTGTTTTTAGTACATTTTTGCCTTGAAGGGGGATTTGCCAACTTCCTGTTGATTTTTGCCCGAGGATGTTAAATCATGAAAAGTAGGTCTAAGTGAGACCTACATAGAGGTTTTTGTTTCATGTCTCTATGACCTTCCTAGTGGGAGTTAGAGGCAGTTTACTTCCTAGGGAGCGCTAGAGCGCAATTTAGAGTTTTGGGGTTTGGTTTTTTTGACTAAAGAGTTTTGTTCGCGTTTTTTTTTATGTGTGTGTCAAATTTGGTGAGTTTTGAAGGCTGTTAAGGGGGGCAAAGTAGTCTGCGAAGCTGCGGAAGAAAAAAGAAAGAATAATAATAAAACCTTACAATTTCAATAGGTTCCTTTCGTCCCAATGCAAAAGGAACTCCTTAGGGATTCCTTTGACAATGGTCCGTGCGGACCCTAAAACTGAAATAATAGAAAGTATGAAGAGACGCAGTTAGCTGCCATGAGGTGTCAGCCAGAGGACATGGACTTGGTGATCCACATTGAAGTGAATTCATTTGTGGGTCACATACTTTTTTTACAAGCTGGTTTAATTCTGATCAAAGGTTGATCAAGCCGCGCACTTTTTTTGCCAAGTGTGTTAGTTTTCTTGTTTGTTCGTCTCTTGATACAAACCCCGCCCCTGCTTGGCGACGCCATTTTCATCTGGCGGTGCTGTTCCAGTGGTAAAGTAAAGACTCCAGCATGTGACAGCGTGTGCGTGCGCTGGCCTGTTCCCCAGCCACACAAGCACAGACAAAGAACACGTCAGGGAGTGCTACTGGAACTGGAGCAGGGTTTCTTCACCATAGGGCCCAAAAAAAGATGTGTTTCTCAGCTGTGGTCCGTGTGAGTCGCAGCGGTTTTCGGTTGTAATACACTTTCCCCCCCACTTGTGGCAGTAATGACCACATCAAACAAACAGAAGAAGTCTGGAGCTAAAGTTTCTTAAGCGCAAAAATGATGACTAAAGTGGTGAAGCTGTTTGTTTAAAAAAACAAACATACTTATTATTATTGTGTGGTTTTCTACACCAGTGTTTTTCAACCTTGTTTGAGCAAAGTCAAATTTTTTGCGTTGACAAAATGTGGAGGCACACCACCAGCAGAATAAAATAAAAAACGAAACTCAGTTGACAGTAAAAAGTCGTTGTCGCAATTGTTGGATATGACTTTAAAGCATAACCAAGCATGCATCACTATAGCTCTTGTCTCCAAGTACTGTGTTTCCCATAAACTGCCAAGATACCTGTGGCGGTGGGGGCGTGGCTATGGGCGTGGTCACATAGACATCATCGAGTAATTTGCATAATTTACTACAATTATATGATTTTCTCTAAAAAGGCTCAAAAAATGTATACTTACTAATTAATAACAGTTTTGTTTTAAACGTCCATTCATCCATCCATTTTACAATATAATTACAACACTTTATGTACATATTTATATACAGATTTGAACCATAAGTTATTCACTGAAATATATTTATTAATTGTGGTTCTTACAAAAAATATATTTTATAAAATATAAAAGCTAAAATGTCTCTTAAAGCTCTGCCCCTTTAATTAGTGCATACTAAATAATTTAACTTTAGCCTACTACTACAACCATATTATTTACCAGCAACATAAAGTGAAACAGAGGCAGAGGTGTCCTGCCACAGTCAGTAACAAATAAACAGAAAACAGTAGTGGTCAAATACAAATAAGGCAACAAGAGAAGTATCCTACAATTCTCTTTTGTAAAGTAAATCTGAACAGCCTATATGGGCATCTACATGAACTATATGATTTGCCTGAAAAGCTGGAAAGGACAAAAAAAAATAAAAAATAAAAAAAAAAATAATAATAATAATAATTTATTTGTGGCGGACGTAATTCTTTCGTGGCGGGCCGCCACAAATAAATGAATGTGTGGGAAACACTGAAGTAGGTGTACTGTCATATCACACCCTGACTTATTTGAAGTTTTTTGCTGTTTTCCTGTGTGTGGTGTTTTACTTTTTGCTTTTTTTTCCTCTTTTCTTGGTATTTTCCAGTAGCAGTTTCATGTCTTCCTTTGAGCGATATTCCCAGCATCTACTTTGTTTTAGCAATCGAGAATATTTCACTGGTTTTGATCCTTCTTTGTGGGGACATTGTTGATTGTCATGTCATGTTCGGATGTACATTGTGGACACCGTCTTTGGTCCACAGTAAGTCTTTGCTGTCGTCCAGCATTCTGTTTTTGTTGACTTTGTAGCCAGTTCAGTTTTAGTCTCGTTCTGCATAGCCTTCCCTAAGCTTCAATGCCTTTTCTTAGGGGCACTCATCTTTTGTTTATTTTTGGTTTAAATATTAGACACCTTTTTACCTGCACCCTGCCTCCCGCTGTTTCCCACATCTACAAAGCAATTAGCTACCGGCTGAATGAGTGAAAATTTGTTGGCCATTTTTCAAACTTTCACCATTTCCACATTTTCCAACCTATTCTAACCATTTTGCCTTCAACACATTCCACCATCCTGGAAATTCAAACTACCCCTTTTTCCAAGTTAAAAACAATTCCAGGATTTTCCAGAATTCCAGGTTTTCCGAAGCCCTATTTCAACCCTTTTTTCTGGCGACTATTCCTCCCACATTTTTCAACCCACTTCATCGTTACACCGTCCAAACATTCCGAAATTCCCTAATACCATTTCTCAATTCAGCATGTTACCACTTCAACATTTCTCCACCGATTTGAAAAATTCCAACACCAACTATTTCAACTCATTAAAACAATTCAAATTTTTTTTTTTTCACCATTTTCCAAAAAAATCCTGCTTTTCCCAAAATTCCCAAATATTTTGAAAATTCCCATTGAATTCAATGGGACATTCTTCAAAGTTCCACAACTCCCACATTTTTCACCCGATTCAAAGCGTTCCAATTTCAAACTGTTCAGCGTATTCGGAAATCACAGGCTTTCTCTTGACAAATTCCAAAAATTCCCTGATTTCCAGGACATTTTTCCCATTCAAATTGAGTTGGCCATTTTTCAAACTTCCACCATTTCAAAATGTTTCAACCTATTCAAACCATTCCACCTTCAACACATCCCACCATCCTGGAAATACAAACTACCCCTTTTTCCAAGTTCAAAAAATTCCAGGATTTTCCAGAATTCCTTGTTTTCCGAAGCCCTATTTCCACCCTTTTTTCTGGCGACTACTCCTTCCAGATTTTTCAAACCACTTCAACCGTTCCACCGTCCAAACATTCCTCTTAGTTAGGACAAAAAAACTAAGTTGTTTTTTGAACTGGAAAAATTCCCGGTTTACCCGAAATTCCAGGAATTCCCTGATACCGTTTATCAATTCAACATGTTACTACTTCAACATTTCTCCACCGATTTGAAAAATTCCAACACCAACCATTTCAACTCATTAAGACAATTCAATTTTTTTTTTACCATTTTCCCAAAATTTCCAGCTTTTCTGAAAATTCCCAAATGTTTTGAAAATTCCCATTGAAATCAATAGGGTATTCTTCAAAGTTCCACAACTCCCACATTTTTCACCCGATTCAAACCGTTCCAATTTCAAACTGTTCAGCCTATTCAAGAATCACGGGCTTTCTCTTGACAAATTCCAAAAATTCCCAGATTTCCCGGTTTTCCAGGACATTTTTCCCATTCAAAATGAATTGGCCATTTTTCAAACTTCCACCTTTTCCATATTTTTAACCTATTCAAACCATTCCCCCTTCAACACATCCCACCATCCTGGAAATTCAAACTGCCCCTTTTATCAAGTTTTTAAAAAATTCCAGGATTTTCCAGAATTCCAGGTTTTCCAGGACATTTTTCCCATTCAAAAATGAATTGGCCATTTTTCAAACTTTCACCATTTCCACATTTTCCAACCTATTCAAACCATTCCACCTTCAACACATTCCACCATCTTGGAAATTCAAATTACACATTTTTCCAAGTTAAAAAAAATTCCAGGATTTTCCACAATTCCTGGTTTTCCAAAGCCCTATTTCCACCTTTTTTTCTGGCGACTACTCCTTCCACATTTTTCAACCCACTTCAACCGTTCCACCGTCCAAACATTCCTCTTAATCAGGACCAAAAACAAAGTTGTTTTTTAAACTGGAAAAATTCCTGGTTTTCCCAAAATTCCCTAATACCATTTCTCAATTCAACATGTTACTACTTCAACATTTCTCGACCGATTTTAAAAATTTCCAACAGCAACCACTTCAACTCATTAGTCAATTCAAGTTTTTTTTTTACCATTTTCCAAAAAATTCCTGCTTTTCCCGAAATTCCCAAATGCTTTGAAAATTCCCATTGAAATGAATGGAACATTCTTCAAAGTTCCACAACTCCCACATTTTTCACCCGATTCAAACTGTTCACACTTCAAAATATTCAGCCTGTTCAAGAATTGTGTGCTCTACTTCAACTATTCCCCCAAAAATTCCAGCATTTCAGTGCAACTTCAGCATTCACATGCAATTCCTTCAGGAATTGCCTCATCTAGTTCTTGACTTAGTTGATTTTTATTAGCACAACATAATTGTATGTACATTTACTTTGCGTCAGTTATTTATGCAGTATATTTGGTTAGTACTTATTTTTCTAATCAGTCTGACCTAAGCCTAAAATGTTTGATTGAGATAAATAGTAATCTTTGTGATGAACACATCATTTGACAAGTTTGTAAACTGTAAGGAGGTTGGATATAAGGATTGTATCGAGAGTAAGATGATTAATTCAGTGTTTATACTTGAGTGGTCAGAAAGGTGCAGAAGCCGTGGTTTAGTTCTTTTGGACTATTGACGTAGTTTTGCTCAAACAACTCAATGTCACGATTAATACTAGAGGGATTTCATCAATATTTGTATTTTCAAAAAGAAACGTCCCTTTTGTTTAAGTTTACAAATGCAGGTGATAATTCACTGGACACAGGAGAAAAGCAAAGTATTTAAAAGAGTAGTAGATAGTAGTACTATTGACTTTGTTGTATGTAGCACAAGAGAATAGTTGTGTTGATATCGTTACACTGTCAACATAAATACATGATAACTTTTACGGTTACTAAATGTGATTGGTATCAGTTGATCTCACTCATGGACGATCAGTATCAGAATAAAACCCTGACGGGGCCGAGAGAATACGACTGATGCGTTGTGGTGGCGTGAAAGTGCGGGTATTGACAGGTGGATCAAGTTGCTTCACTCCACACCAGGGGTGGCCAAACTTTTTCCACCACACTGAAAAATACAAACAATCGGGGGCCACTTTTCATATTTTTCATTTTAAAACCATTACGGCTCCCCTCAATTCTGGTAAACGTTAAAGGTCCCAGGGACCCAAAAGGGTCTCAGTCAATAAAAAATAAAAATGTCATCATCATCTACAGATCCATTCATGGCTATAAATATGTTTGAATGTTTTATGCCCTTTTTTTTCTTTTTTTTTTTTTACAAAGAAAATCCTGTTTTTAATGGCAAACACACAAAATATGCAATATTTTAACCTAAATGTTTTTAGAAATTGAATATTTGATGTGAAGTAACTGATTTATTTACCTTAAATAGGTAAATAATTCACAACAATATTGCTTTTAATCCATTACTATTTTTTAACAATGACAATTCCAAAAACAAACAAATCACACTAAATAAAGGTCTCAGGGATCCAAAAGGTCCCCACTCATAAAAGTGTTCAAAATAAGTCATGTATCAGTATACACTATATTGCCATAAGTATTTGGCCACCCATCCAAATGATGAGAATCAGGTGTCCAGGTGTATCAAACCAAGCACGTAGGCATGGAGACTGTTTCTACAAACATGTGTGAAAGAATGGGCCGCTCTCAGTGATTTCCAGCGTGGAACTGTCATAGGATGCCACCTGTGCAACTAATCCAGTCGTGAAATTTCCTCGCTCCTAAATATTCCAAAGTCAACTTTATTATAAGAAAATGGAAGCGTTTGGGAACAACAGCAACCAAGTGGTAGGCCACGTAAACTGACAGAGAGGGGTCAGCGGATGCTGAAGCGCATATTGCAAAGAGGTTGTCAGGAGTTGGGCTTGGCCCCTTAGTTCCAGTGAAAGGAACTCTGAATGCTCCAGGATACCAAAACATGTTGGATAATTCCATGCTCCCAACCTGGTGGGAACAGTTTGGAGCGGGCCCCTTCCTTTTCCAACATGACTGTGCACCAGTGCACAAAGCAAGGTCCATGAAGACATGGATGCTAGAGTCTGGTGTGGATTAACTTGACTGGCCTGCTCAGAGTCCTGACCTGAACCCGATAGAACAGCTTTGGAACGAATTAGAACGGAGACTGAGAGGCAGGCCTTCTCCACCAACATCAGTGTGACCTCACCAATGCACTCTTGGAAGAATGGTGAAAAATTGCTATAAACACACTCTGCAACCTTGTGGACAGCCTTCCCAGAAGAGTTGAAGCTGTAATAGCTGCAAAAGGTCATATTTAGGGATGTCCGATAATGGCTTTTTGCCGATATCCGATATTCCGAAATTGTCCAAATCTTAATTACCGATACCGATATCAACCGATACCGATATATACAGTCGTGGAATTAACACATTATTATGCCTAATTTGGAAAACCAGGTATGGTGAAGATAAGGTCCTTTTTTAAAAAATTAATAAAATAAAATAAGATAAATAAATTTCAAACATTTTCTTGAATAAAAAAGAAAGTAAAACAATATAAAAACAGTTACACTACCGTTCAAAAGTTTGGGGTCACATTGAAATGTCCTTATTTTTGAAGGAAAAGCACTGTACTTTTCAATGAAGATAACTTTAAACTAGTCTTAACTTTAAAGAAATACACTCTATACATTGCTAATGTGGTAAATGACTATTCTAGCTGCAAATGTCTGGTTTTTGGTGCAATATCTACATAGGTGTATAGAGGCCCATTTCCAGCAACTATCACTCCAGTGTTCTAATGGTACAATGTGTTTGCTCATTGGCTCAGAAGGCTAATTGATGATTAGAAAACCCTTGTGCAATCATGTTCACACATCTGAAAACAGTTTAGCTCGTTACAGAAGCTACAAAACTGACCTTCCTTTGAGCAGATTGAGTTTCTGGAGCATCACATTTGTGGGGTCAATTAAACGCTCAAAATGGCCAGAAAAAGAGAACTTTCATCTGAAACTCGACAGTCTATTCTTGTTCTTAGAAATGAAGGCTATTCCACTAAATTGTTTGGGTGACCCCAAACTTTTGAACGGTAGTGTACATAGAAACTAGTAATTAATGAAAATGAGTAAAATTAACTGTTAAAGGTTAGTACTATTAGTTGACCAGCACAATCATGGACTGTATCCCTTGCAGACTGTATTGATATATATTGATATATAATGTAGGAAGCAGAATATTAATAACAGAAAGAAACAACCCTTTTGTGTGAATGAGTGTAAATGGGGGAGGGAGGTTTTTTGGGTTGGTGCACTAATTGTAAGTGTATCTTGTGTTTTTAATGTTGATTTAATTAAAAAAACAAAACAAAAAAAACGATACCGATAATTTAAAAAAACGATACCGATAATAAAAATAAATGATACCGATAATTTCCGATATTACATTTTAAAGCATTTATCGATATTATCGGACATCTCTAGTCATATTGAACCCAATGGGTTAGGAATGGGATTAGATTAAGATGATTAAAGTACCAATGATTGTCACACACACACTAGATGTGGTGAAATTTGTCCTCTGCATTTGACCCATCCCCTTGGGGAGCAGTGGGCAGCAGCGGCGCCGCGCCCGGGAATCATTTTAGTGATTTAACCCCCAACTCCAACTAGGGATGTCCAATAATGGCTTTTTGCCGATATCCGATATTCCGATATTGTCCAACTCTTTAATTACCGATACTGATATCAACCGATACCGATATCAACCGATATATAGAGTCGTGGAATTAACACATTATTATTCCTAATTTGGACAACCAGGTATGGTGAATATAAGGTACTTTTTTAAAAAAATTACTAAAATAAGATAAATAAATAAAAACATTTTCTTGAATAAAAAAGAAAGTACAACAATATAAAAACAGTTACATAGAAACTAGTAATGAATGAAAATTAGTAAAATTAACTGTTAAAGGTTAGTACTATTAGTGGACCAGCAGCACGCACAATCATGTGTGCTTACGGACTGTATCCCTTGCAGACTGTATTGATATATGTTGATATATAATGTAGGAAGCAGAATATTAATAACAGAAAGAAACAACCCTTTTGTGGGGGAGGGAGGTTTTTTGGGTTGGTGCACTAATTGTAAGTGTATCTTGTGTTTTTTATGTTGATTTAATAAAAAAAACCAAAAAAAAACAAACAAACAAAAAAAACGATACCGATAATAAAAAAACCGATACCGATAATTTCCGATATTAAATTTTAACGTATATATCGGCCGATAATATCGGCAGGCCGATATTATCGGACATCTCTAACTCCAACCCTTGATGCTGAGTGCCAAACAGGGAGGGAAACAGGTCTGGCACTTCAAGTTCACATGTGAGTCAAGGCAGGTGGCCAAATACTTTTGGCAATATAGTGTATATTACTTTTACTTTCACTGCTTGAATCTCTGAATCAACTTCAGATCTATCTATTGATTATAAGTTTGTATTATTTTTTGAAAGATGACATTTAAAAAAGAAATCACACTTAAAGGTCCCCACTCATAAAAGTGTTAAAAATAATTCCTATATCAAAATATATTATTTTTACTTTAAATGCTTGAATCTCTGTATCAACTTTAGATCTACTGATTAGAAGTTTTTGATACATTTTTGAACAATGACATGAATGACACTTAAAGGTCTCTCCCCCCTCTTAAAGTGTATGTTCAAGCACCTTGAGTACTGTAAAGGCGGACTGGATGAGCCCGGGGTCCGCCCCTCTCCATATGACCTGATTCCCCATCAGCACATGCCACGCCACCTGCCGGAAGTCGGCGGCGCCGAGCACCTGCGAGACACACCGCAAGGAGCAAGTCAGGCAAATACGTGGCCCCTCAAACACGGACTTTTTTACCTGTCTCAGGTGCCTGAGTGACCTAAATCTGGGCCCAGGTGAGTCGTCGTCGTGGCACGGCTCAATATCTGATTGGTGCGTCAGGGGCTGGGACACGCCTCCTTCCACGCCTTCCCAGCAGCTCATTTCCTCCTCTTGCTCTTTTTGGAAGAAACAAAACCAACAGTGACTCCACAAAGAGTATATTCCGGAATGTTGAACACGTGTCTACCTTCCCGGTACAGCACGGTCATGATCACGAGTCATTGAAATAAAATGTCTTTTTGCCGTTCTTCACAGAAGGACAGTTGATGTAAATAGACAAGTTTGTATAGTGAAGCACATTTCTCCATATAAGAAACAATGTGAATATGAATAATTGGTTCCAGCCTCGACAAGTCCATATTTTAGTGAAAGTTTGTAGATTTTGAACACAAAATAAAGTGCTAAACAGGACTGTGGGGAGGCGTGGCCGGCAGTCCAACAGCGGGGCAGGGCACACCTGAGCCCGCTCCAAGATGGCGGCGAGGAGGCGTGGCCGGCAGTCCAACAGCGAGGCAGGGCACACCGGAGCCTGCTTCAAGATGGCGGCGAGGAGGCGGGGACGGCGAGCGAGGCGAGGTGTGCCGGGAGAGACGCCGCAATCACTATAAGGTGCGTGGAGCGCGCAGCTGTAGAGAATGTAATTATACTCTCGCACCGTATAAGAGGGCTCCGGTGTGCCCTGCCTCGCTGTTAGACTGCCAGTCACGCCTCCTCGCCGCCATCTCGGAGTCGGCCCCGGCGGGCCACGCCTCGCTGTCGGTCTGCCGGCCCCGCCTCCCCACAAGGACTGAATATCACACAAACATAACAAGGAGTAATGGATCGACTTTCTCTTTATCAACAGGCCCAAAAAAACAACAACAAGCTCAACTGTACACACATAAGTCCCTTTGGTGCTCTCACAAACCATCAGAAATCACAAAAATGCTTAACTTTAACAACCATATTGCAGTGACGAGGATAGCGGAAGCGGGGATCAAGCCTGGAAACCCCCGAGTTGCTGGCATAGTAGTCTTCTCCTCTGCTGTGAAATAAGTCCGCTTTGGCATCTTTTTTCCGAAAAAAGTCAGTTCTCATCACAATTGAAAAAAACTTGCTGTGATACGAAGTCGGCTTCCTCGGTCTCTTGAATACGAGCAAGCACAGAATGGCGGATTGAAGCATTCGTACATGGACACGGTCCGCACACAGAGGCATACTTGGAGTGATTTCAAAGTTCGTAAACCGAAAAAGTTGGCAAATGGAGCGGGTCGTAAATTGAGGTGACACCGTACCTGCAAAATTTGCTAAAAAGCTACGCTGCTAACAGTACGCATGCATGAAGTAAAGAAATACTTAATTCTGAGGTGTATACCTGTAAAATCAGCGCAAAAGCTAGCATGTTAACAGTAAGCATGGTAACATGCTAACAGCTAGCATGCTAACAGTTAACATGCATGAAGTAACCAAATAATTGTCTCTGAGGTTTTTACCTGTAAAATCAGCTCAAAAGCTAGCATGCTAACATGCATGAAGTAACCAAATATTTGACTCTGAGGTGTCTACCTGTAAAATAAGCTCAAAAGCTAGCATGCTAACATGTTAACAGTTAGCATGCTAACAGTTAACATCCTAATAACATGCTGACAATTAACATGCTAAGAACAGGCTAACAGTTAGCATGCTAATAATATGCTAACAGTTAACAAGTTCGTGTCGAAGTTGGTAGAGTGGCCGTGCCAGCAATCGGAGGGTTGCTGGTTACTGAGGTTCAATCCCCACCTTCTACCATCCTAGTCCCGTCCGTTGTGTCCTTGGGCAAGACACTTCACCCTTGCTCCTGATGGCTGCTGGTTAGCGCCTTGCATGGCAGCTCCCGCCATCAGTGTGTGAATGTGTGTGTGAATGGGTGAATGTGGAAATACTGTCAAAGCGCTTTGAGTACCTTGAAGGTAGAAAAGCGCTATACAAGTATAACCCATTTATCATTTATCATTTATAACATGCTAACAGTCAGCATGCAGGAAGTAACCAAATATTTGTCTCTGATGTGTTTACCTGTAAAATAAGCTCAAAAGCTAGCATGCTAACATGTTAATAGTTAGCATGTAAACATGTTAACAGTAATCATGCTAACAGTTAACATCCTGATTACATGCTGACAGTTAACATGCTAAGAACAGGCTAACAGTTAGCATGCTGATAATATGCTAACAGTTAACATGCTAACAATTAGCATGCATGAAGTAACCAAATATTTGACTGAGGTGTATACCTGTAAAATCAGCCCAAAAGCTAACATTCTTGGAGTTAGCGTACTAACATGTTAACAGTTAGCATGCATGAAGTAACCAAAATATTTGACTGAAGTGTATACCTGTAAAATCAGGTCAAAAGCTAAGATGCAAACAGTAAACATGCTAACAGCTAGCATGCTAATAACTAACATGCTAACAGCTAGCATGCCAACATGCTAACAGTTAACATGCATGAAGTAACCAAATATTTGACTCTGAGGTGTATACCTGGAAAATCAGCCCAGAAGCTAACATGCTTACAGTTAGCATGCTAACTGTTGTTAGTATGATAACAGTTAGCATGCATGAAGGAACAAAATATTTGACTCTGAGGTGTATATATCTGTAAAATCAGCCCAGAAGCTAACATTCTTACAGTTAGCATGCTAACTGGTGTTAGTATGCTAACAGTTAGCATGCATGAAGTAACCAAATATTTGACTGAGGTGTATACCTGTAAAATCAGCTCAAAAGCTAAGATGCGCACAGCTAGCATGCTAACATGCCAAGAGTTAGCATGCTAATAACATGCTAACAGGTAGCATGCTAACAGTTAACATGCATGAAGTAACCACATATTTGACTCTGAGGTGTATACCTGTAAAATCAGCCCAAAAGCTAACACGCTAACAGTTAGCATACTAACATGCCAACAGTTAGCATGCATGAAGTCACCAAATATTTGACTCTGGCATGTGTATCTGTCAAATAAACTCAAAAGCTAGCATGTTAACAGTTAGCATGTTAACATGCTAACTGTTAACATGCTAGCTGTAAGCATGCATGAAGGTGACTTGAGGTGACTGAGTGTGTATTTGGGATGTGGTTGACAAACAAGGTGACTGAGTGTGTATTTGGGATGTGGTTGACAAACAAGGTGACTAAGTGTGTATTTGGGATGTGGTTGACAAACAAGGTGACTGAGTGTGTATTTGGGATGTGGTTGACAAACAAGGTGACTTCCAGTGTATTTGGGATGTGGTTGACAAACAAGGTGACTGAGTGTGTATTTGGGATGTGGTTGACAAACAAGATGACTTCCAGTGTATTTGGGATGTGGTTGACAAACAAGGTGACTGAGTGTGTATTTGGGATGTGGTTGACAAACAAGGTGACTTCCAGTGTATTTGGGATGTGGTTGACAAACAAGGTGACTTCCAGTGTATTTGGGATGTGGTTGACAAGGTGACTTCCAGTGTATTTGGGATGTTGTTGACAAACAAGGTGACTTCCAGTGTATTTGGGATGTGGTTGACAAACAAGGCGACTTCCAGTGTATTTGGGATGTGGTTGACAAACAAGGCGACTTTCAGTGTATTTGGGATGTGGTTGACAAACAAGGCGACTTCCAGTGTATTTGGGATGTGGTTGACAAACAAGATGACTTCCAGTGTATTTGGGATGTGGTTGACAAACAAGGTGACTGAGTGTGTATTTGGGATGTGGTTGACAAACAAAGTGACTTCCAGTGTATTTGGGATGTGGTTGACAAACAAGGTGACTGAGTGTGTATTTGGGATGTGGTTGAAAAACAAGGTGACTGAGTGTGTATTTGGGATGTGGTTGACAAACAAGGTGACTGAGTGTGTATTTGGGATGTGGTTGACAAACAAGGTGACTTCCAGTGTATTTGGGATGTGGTTGACAAACAAGGTGACTGAGTGTGTATTTGGGATGTGGTTGACAAACAAGATGACTTCCAGTGTATTTGGGATGTGGTTGACAAACAAGGTGACTGAGTGTGTATTTGGGATGTGGTTGACAAACAAGGTGACTTCCAGTGTATTTGGGATGTGGTTGACAAACAAGGTGACTTCCAGTGTATTTGGGATGTGGTTGACAAGGTGACTTCCAGTGTATTTGGGATGTTGTTGACAAACAAGGTGACTTCCAGTGTATTTGGGATGTGGTTGACAAACAAGGCGACTTCCAGTGTATTTGGGATGTGGTTGACAAACAAGGCGACTTTCAGTGTATTTGGGATGTGGTTGACAAACAAGGCGACTTCCAGTGTATTTGGGATGTGGTTGACAAACAAGATGACTTCCAGTGTATTTGGGATGTGGTTGACAAACAAGGTGACTGAGTGTGTATTTGGGATGTGGTTGACAAACAAGGTGACTGAGTGTGTATTTGGGATGTGGTTGACAAACAAGGTGACTGAGTGTGTATTTGGGATGTGGTTGACAAACAAGGTGACTTCCAGTGTATTTGGGATGTGGTTGACAAACAAGGTGACTGAGTGTGTATTTGGGATGTGGTTGACAAACAAGGTGACTTCCAGTGTATTTGGGATGTGGTTGACAAACAAGGTGACTGAGTGTGTATTTGGGATGTGGTTGACAAACAAGGTGACTTCCAGTGTATTTGGGATGTGGTTGACAAACAAGGTGACTGAGTGTGTAGTTGGGATGTGGTTGACAAACAAGGTGACTGAGTGTGTATTTGGGGTGTGGTTGACAAACAAGGTGACTGAGTGTGTATTTGGGATGTGGTTGACAAACAAGGTGACTGAGTGTGTATTTGGGATGTGGTTGACAAACAAGGTGACTGAGTGTGTATTTGGGATGTGGTTGACAAACAAGGTGACTGAGTGTGTATTTGGGATGTGGTTGACAAACAAGGTGACTGAGTGTGTATTTGGGATGTGGTTGACAAACAAGGTGACTGAGTGTGTATTTGGGATGTGGCTGACAAACAAGGTGACTGAGTGTGTATTTGGGATGTGGTTGACAAACAAGGTGACTGAGTGTGTATTTGGGATGTGGCTGATAAACAAGGTGACTGAGTGTGTATTTGGGATGTGGTTGACAAACAAGGTGACTGAGTGTGTAGTTGGGATGTGGTTGACAAACAAGGTGACTGAGTGTGTATTTGGGATGTGGTTGACAAACAAGGTGACTGAGTGTGTATTTGGGATGTGGTTGACAAACAAGGTGACTGAGTGTGTAGTTGGGATGTGGTTGACAAACAAGGTGACTGAGTGTGTATTTGGGATGTGGTTGACAAACAAGGTGACTGAGTGTGTATTTGGGATGTGGTTGACAAACAAGATGACTTCCAGTGTATTTGGGATGTGGTTGACAAACAAGGTGACTTCCAGTGTATTTGGGATGTGGTTGACAAACAAGGTGACTGAGTGTGTATTTGGGATGTGGTTGACAAACAAGGTGACTGAGTGTGTATTTGGGATGTGGTTGACAAACAAGGTGACTGAGTGTGTATTTGGGATGTGGTTGACAAACAAGGTGACTGAGTGTGTATTTGGGATGTGGCTGACAAACAAGGTGACTGAGTGTGTATTTGGGATGTGGTTGACAAACAAGGTGACTGAGTGTGTATTTGGGATGTGGTTGACAAACAAGGTGACTGAGTGTGTATTTGGGATGTGGTTGACAAACAAGGTGACTGAGTGTGTAGTTGGGATGTGGTTGACAAACAAGGTGACTGAGTGTGTATTTGGGATGTGGTTGACAAACAAGGTGACTGAGTGTGTATTTGGGATGTGGTTGACAAACAAGGTGACTGACTGTGTAGTTGGGATGTGGTTGACAAACAAGGTGACTAAGTGTGTATTTGGGATGTGGTTGACAAACAAGGTGACTGAGTGTGTATTTGGGATGTGGTTGACAAACAAGATGACGTCCAGTGTATTTGGGATGTGGTTGACAAACAAGGTGACTGAGTGTGTATTTGGGATGTGGTTGACAAACAAGATGACTTCCAGTGTATTTGGGATGTGGTTGACAAACAAGGTGACTGAGTGTGTATTTGGGATGTGGTTGACAAACAAGGTGACTTCCAGTGTATTTGGGATGTGGTTGACAAACAAGGTGACTGAGTGTGTATTTGGGATGTGGTTGACAAACAAGGTGACTGAGTGTGTATTTGGGATGTGGCTGATAAACAAGGTGACTGAGTGTGTATTTGGGATGTGGTTGACAAACAAGGTGACTGAGTGTGTATTTGGGATGTGGTTGACAAACAAGGTGACTGAGTGTGTATTTGGGATGTGGTTGACAAACAAGATGACTTCCAGTGTATTTGGGATGTGGTTGACAAACAAGTTGACTGAGTGTGTATTTGGGATGTGGTTGACAAACAAGGTGACTTCCAGTGTATTTGGGATGTGCTTGACAAACAAGGTGACTTCCAGTGCATTTGGGATGTGGTTGACAAACAAGGTGACTGAGTGTGTATTTGGGATGTGGTTGACAAACAAGATGACTTCCAGTGTATTTGGGATGTGGTTGACAAACAAGGTGACTTCCAGTGTATTTGGGATGTGGTTGACAAACAAGGTGACTGAGTGTGTATTTGGGATGTGGTTGACAAACAAGGTGACTTCTAGTGTATTTGGGATGTGGTTGACAAACAAGGTGACTGAGTGTGTATTTGGGATGTGGTTGACAAACAAGGTGACTTCCAGTGTATTTGGGATGTGGTTGACAAACAAGGTGACTGAGTGTGTATTTGGGATGTGGTTGACAAACAAGGTGACTTCCAGTGTATTTGGGATGTGGTTGACAAACAAGGCGACTTCCAGTGTATTTGGGATGTGGTTGACAAACAAGATGACTTCCAGTGTATTTGGGATGTGGTTGACAAACAAGATGACTTCCAGTGTATTTGGGATGTGGTTGACAAACAAGGTGACTGAGTGTGTATTTGGGATATGGTTGACAAACAAGATGAATTCCAGTGTATTTGGGATGTGGTTGACAAACAAGGTGACTGAGTGTGTATTTGGGATGTGGTTGACAAACAAGGTGACTTCCACTGTATTTGGGATGTGGTTAACAAACAAGGCGACTTCCAGTGTATTTGGGATGTGGTTGACAAACAAGGGGACTTCCAGTGTATTTGGGATGTGGTTGACAAACAAGATGACTTCCAGTGTATTTGGGATGTGGTTGACAAACAAGGTGACTTCCAGTGTATTTGGGATGTGGTTGACAAACAAGGCGACTTCCAGTGTATTTGGGATGTGGTTGACAAACAAGGGGACTTCCAGTGTATTTGGGATGTGGTTGACAAACAAGGTGACTTCCAGTGTATTTGGGATGTTGTTGACAAACAAGGTGACTTCCAGTGTATTTGGGATGTGGTTGACAAACAAGGTGACTGAGTGTGTATTTGGGATGTGGTTGACAAACAAGATGACTTCCAGTGTATTTGGGATGTGGTTGACAAACAAGGTGACTGAGTGTGTATTTGGGATGTGGTTGACAAACAAGGTGACTTCCAGTGTATTTGGGATGTGGTTGACAAACAAGGTGACTTCCAGTGTATTTGGGATGTTGTTGACAAACAAGGTGACTTCCAGTGTATTTGGGATGTGGTTGACAAACAAGGTGACTGAGTGTGTATTTGGGATGTGGTTGACAAACAAGATGACTTCCAGTGTATTTGGGATGTGGTTGACAAACAAGGTGACTGAGTGTGTATTTGGGATGTGGTTGACAAACAAGGTGACTTCCAGTGTATTTGGGATGTGGTTGACAAACAAGGTGACTTCCAGTGTATTTGGGATGTGGTTGACAAGGTGACTTCCAGTGTATTTGGGATGTTGTTGACAAACAAGGTGACTTCCAGTGTATTTGGGATGTGGTTGACAAACAAGGCGACTTCCAGTGTATTTGGGATGTGGTTGACAAACAAGGCGACTTTCAGTGTATTTGGGATGTGGTTGACAAACAAGGCGACTTCCAGTGTATTTGGGATGTGGTTGACAAACAAGATGACTTCCAGTGTATTTGGGATGTGGTTGACAAACAAGGTGACTGAGTGTGTATTTGGGATGTGGTTGACAAACAAGATGACTTCCAGTGTATTTGGGATGTGGTTGACAAACAAGGTGACTGAGTGTATTTGGGATGTGGTTGACAAACAAGGTGACTGAGTGTGTATTTGGGATGTGGTTGACAAACAAGGTGACTTTCAGTGTATTTGGGATGTGGTTGACAAACAAGGTGACTTCCAGTGTATTTGGGATGTTGTTGACAAACAAGGTGACTGAGTGTATTTGAGATGTGGTTGACAAACAAGGTGACTTCCAGTGTATTTGGGATGTGGTTGACAAACAAGGCGACTTCCAGTGTATTTGGGATGTGGTTGACAAACAAGGTGACTGAGTGTGTATTTGGGATGTGGTTGACAAACAAAGTGACTTCCAGTGTATTTGGGATGTGGTTGACAAACAAGGTGACTTCCAGTGTATTTGGGATGTGGTTGACAAACAAGGTGACTTCCAGTGTATTTGGGATGTGGTTGACAAACAAGGTGACTGAGTGTGTATTTGGGATGTGGTTGACAAACAAGATGACTTCCAGTGTATTTGGGATGTGGTTGACAAACAAGGTGACTTCCAGTGTATTTGGGATGTGGTTGACAAACAAGGTGACTGAGTGTGTATTTGGGATGTGGTTGACAAACAAGGTGACTTCCAGTGTATTTGGGATGTGGTTGACAAACAAGGCGACTTCCAGTGTATTTGGGATGTGGTTGACAAACAAGATGACTTCCAGTGTATTTGGGATGTGGTTGACAAACAAGATGACTTCCAGTGTATTTGGGATGTGGTTGACAAACAAGGTGACTGAGTGTGTATTTGGGATATGGTTGACAAACAAGATGACTTCCAGTGTATTTGGGATGTGGTTGACAAACAAGGTGACTTCCAGTGTATTTGGGATGTGGTTGACAAACAAGGCGACTTCCAGTGTATTTGGGATGTGGTTGACAAACAAGATGACTTCCAGTGTATTTGGGATGTGGTTGACAAACAAGGTGACTGAGTGTGTATTTGGGATGTGGTTGACAAACAAGATGACTTCCAGTGTATTTGGGATGTGGTTGACAAACAAGGTGACTTCCAGTGTATTTGGGATGTGGTTGACAAACAAGATGACTTCCAGTGTATTTGGGATGTGGTTGACAAACAAGGGGACTTCCAGTGTATTTGGGATGTGGTTGACAAACAAGGTGACTTCCAGTGTATTTGGGATGTTGTTGACAAACAAGGTGACTTCCAGTGTATTTGGGAGGTGGTTGACAAACAAGGTGACTGAGTGTGTATTTGGGATGTGGTTGACAAACAAGATGACTTCCAGTGTATTTGGGATGTGGTTGACAAACAAGGTGACTGAGTGTGTATTTGGGATGTGGTTGACAAACAAGGTGACTTCCAGTGTATTTGGGATGTGGTTGACAAACAAGGTGACTTCCAGTGTATTTGGGATGTTGTTGACAAACAAGGTGACTTCCAGTGTATTTGGGATGTGGTTGACAAACAAGGTGACTGAGTGTGTATTTGGGATGTGGTTGACAAACAAGATGACTTCCAGTGTATTTGGGATGTGGTTGACAAACAAGGTGACTGAGTGTGTATTTGGGATGTGGTTGACAAACAAGGTGACTTCCAGTGTATTTGGGATGTGGTTGACAAACAAGGTGACTTCCAGTGTATTTGGGATGTGGTTGACAAACAAGGTGACTTCCAGTGTATTTGGGATGTTGTTGACAAACAAGGTGACTTCCAGTGTATTTGGGATGTGGTTGACAAAGAAGGTGACTGAGTGTATTTGAGATGTGGTTGACAAACAAGGTGACTTCCAGTGTATTTGGGATGTTGTTGACAAACAAGGTGACTGAGTGTATTTGAGATGTGGTTGACAAACAAGGTGACTTCCAGTGTATTTGGGATGTTGTTGACAAACAAGGTGACTTCCAGTGTATTTGAGATGTGGTTGACAAACAAGGTGACTTCCAGTGTATTTGGGATGTGGTTGACAAACAAGGCGACTTCCAGTGTATTTGGGATGTGGTTGACAAACAAGGCGACTTCCAGTGTATTTGGGATGTGGTTGACAAACAAGATGACTTCCAGTGTATTTGGGATGTGGTTGACAAACAAGGTGACTGAGTGTGTATTTGGGATGTGGTTGACAAACAAGATGACTTCCAGTGTATTTGGGATGTGGTTGACAAACAAGGTGACTGAGTGTATTTGGGATGTGGTTGACAAACAAGGTGACTGAGTGTGTATTTGGGATGTGGTTGACAAACAAGGTGACTTCCAGTGTATTTGGGATGTGGTTGACAAACAAGGTGACTTCCAGTGTATTTGGGATGTTGTTGACAAACAAGGTGACTGAGTGTATTTGAGATGTGGTTGACAAACAAGGTGACTTCCAGTGTATTTGGGATGTGGTTGACAAACAAGGCGACTTCCAGTGTATTTGGGATGTGGTTGACAAACAAGGTGACTGAGTGTGTATTTGGGATGTGGTTGACAAACAAAGTGACTTCCAGCGCATTTGGGATGTGGTTGACAAACAAGGTGACTTCCAGTGTATTTGGGATGTGGTTGACAGACAAGGCGACTTCCAGTATATTTGGGATGTGGTTGAAAAAAACCACAGCATGTTCTGGTGTTAACCAAGATGGTGAAATACCACATCCTAATCCTCTTGTGTAAACTGATCCTAAAGTGTCTATTTTTGGCCGGCTCTTGGATGAGTCACTGCAGACAGTGTGACCTAGTAAAGTATGATATGTACTGGTCCAAAGTGTCGCCCGAGGGGACATTTGTGTATCACAGAAATGTTTTAACATTGGAAAAAAAAACCTTAACAAATAAATAAAACACAATAAAAAAAAAAAAGTGGGATAAAGAGAAACAGATGAAATGTAACAAAAAAATGTTTTAATTTCGACTCTAAAATACTGAATAAGTGGTAGAAAATGGATGTATGGATGGAAAACTGTCATTGCTCAAAAAATACAGTTAGTTCCGGACGATAAGTCGCTACTTTTTTTCCTACGCTTTGAACCCTCCAGCTTTTAAAACGGCGCGGCTGTATTGCAAACACTTTTCGAATACAACAAGAAAACACACTGAAAAGGTATCTTATTGTTTGTGCTGTGGTGTAGGGCTGGGCGATATATCGCGGGTTTGTCTCTGTGCGATATAGAAAATGACTATATCGTGATACTCGAGTATGCGTTCTCACGTAGTTGCTTTTAGCTGCAGGCGGTAGAAAATGGATGGATGGGCATTACACTACAAGCGTTTCTCACTCTTTGTTGCCTTTCCTTCTCACTGAGACGTAAAACGAGCGCACCTTCTTACATACGTCACATACTGTCGCGCGTGCAACATGACGTTGCCCATGACACGCCCTCGCGGAGCAGAGAGGTAGCAGCATGGGTAACATTAGCAGTGGTGCTAGCGGAGCGGTGCAAGTGGTAATACGAGAGAGAAAAGGTGCAAATCTGGTAACAAACGGAGGAAGAATTAATTCCCAAGAAAAACAGCAGGGGGTCCATCGTCTGGCGGTGGTTTGGCTTCAAGCGGGAAGATGTTGAACAGACAACCGTAATATGTCGAGTATGAGGCAAAGCGTTGCTACAAAAAGTAGCAGCACTGCTAATTTGTAGCATCATTTGAAAAGTCATCCGCTAGAGAATAAGGCAGTGTTTCCCACACATTCATTTATTTGTGGCGGCCCGCCACAAAATAATTAAGGCCGCCACAAATAGATATTTTTTTTATTTTTTTATTTTATTTTTTGTCCTGTCCAGCTTCTCAGGCAAATCATATAGTTGATGTAGATGCCGATATTGGCTGTTCAGATTTATTTTACAAAAGAGAAGTGTAGGATCAAGATTTTTGGAGCTCTTTGTTCAGTGGATCAGATGTTTGATGAAGCTTTGTGTCTATCTACCACCACTACTGTTTTCTGTTTATTTGTTACTGACTGTGGCAGGACACCCCTGCCTCTGTTTCACTTTATGTTGCTGGTAAATAATATGGTTGTAGTAGTAGGCTAAAGTTAAATTATTTAGTATGCACTAATTAAAGGGGCAGAGCTTTAAGAGACATTTTAGCTTTTATATTTTTATAAGATATATTTTTTGTAAGAACCACAATTAATAAATATATTTCAGTGAATAACTTATTGTTCAAATCTGTATATAAATATGTACATAAAGTGTTGTAATTATATTGTAAAATGGATGGATGGATGGATGGATGGACGTTTAAAACAAAACTGTTATTATTAATTAGTAAGTATACATTTTTTGAGCCTTTTTAGAGAAAATCATATCATTGTAGTAAATTATGCAAATTACTTGATGATGTCATGTTGACCACGCCCATAGCCACGCCCCCACCACCACAGGTATCTTGGCAGTTTATGGGAAACACTGTAAGGAGTTCTTGAAACTCCGCATGTCAACATCTCCGGCCGGTGCCACACCCACAAAATGCCCAAGCAACCGTTTCCAGATGAACACCGTATGAAAAAATAGTCAACAACAGAAGGAGATAACGTCCGCAGCAACCTACCACATAGCGAAGGACATACACTATTTGATTTCCTATTATGCAGCTAATTTTTATTTGACACTTATTGAAATATCTTGTGTGACATCATGCACAAAAGTGCGCTTTATTTGTTTTAAACTATTGTAGTGGCGTTCTGTACAAAAAGTGCACTTTAATTTAGTGTTGTTTTGATATGTCATCTTAGTGACATCATGCACAAAAGTGCACTCATAGCTTGTTTTTAAATGTCTGACAATCTTGCACTTTCTGTTTTGAAATGACATGAATGTTTGTGCCACTGATTAATAACTGTTCAATAAATACACTTTTAGTTGTGATTTCCCTCTCTGCATGAAAGTTTAAAAGTAGCATATATTAATGCAGTATGAAGAAGAATGTTTTAATGTAGACACATAGAATCATCATACTGCTGGGATTATATGCATCAAGTGTTCATTCAAGGCTAAGGCAAAATATCCACATATATATGGTGTATCGTGACATGGACTAAACATATCCACATATATATGGTGTATCGTGACATGGCCTTAACATATCCACATATATATGGTGTATCGTGACATGGACTAAACATATCCACATATATATGGTGTATCGTGACATGGCCTAAACATATCCACATATATATGGTGTATCGTGACATGGCCTAAACATATCCACATATATATGGTGTATCGTGAAATGGCCTAAACATATCCACATATATATGGTGTATCGTGACATGGCCTAAACATATCCACATATATATGGTGTATCGTGACATGGCCTAAACATATCCACATATATATGGTGTATCGTGACATGAACTAAACATATCCACATATATATGGTGTATCGTGACATGGCCTAAACATATCCACATATATATGGTGTATCGTGACATGGACTAAACATATCCACATATATATGGTGTATCGTGACATGGACTAAACATATCCACATATATATGGTGTATCGTGACTAGGGCTGCAACTAACGATTAATTTGATAATCGATGAATCTGTCGATTATTACTTCGATTAATCGATTAATAATCGGATAAAAGAGACAAACTACATTTCTATCCTTTCCAGTATTTTATTGAAAAAAAACAGCATACTGGCACCATACTTATTTTGATTATTGTTTCTCAGCTGTTTGTATATGTTGCAGTTTATAAATAAAGGTTTATTTAAAATAAATGTAAAACATTTTTTTTTTTTAAAAAGCCTCTGCGCATGCGCATAGCATAGATCCAACGAATCGATGACTAAATTAATCGGCAACTATTTTTATAATTGATTTTAATCGATTTAATCGATTACTTGTATCAGCCCTAATCGTGACATGGACTAAACATATCCACATATATATGGTGTATCGTGACATGGACTAAACATATCCACATATATATGGTGTATCGTGACATGGCCTAAACATATCCACATATATATGGTGTATCGTGACATGGCCTAAACATATCCACATATATATGGTGTATCGTGACATGGCCTTAACATATCCACATATATATGGTGTATCGTGACATGGCCTAAACATATCCACTTATATATGGTGTATCGTGACATGGACTAAACATATCCACATATATATGGTGTATCGTGACATGGACTAAACATATCCACATATATATGGTGTATCGTGACATGGCCTAAACATATCCACATATATATGGTGTATCGTGACGTGGACTAAACATATCCACATATATATGGTGTATCGTGACGTGGACTAAACATATCCACATATATATGGTGTATCGTGACATGGACTAAACATATCCACATATATATGGTGTATCGTGACATGGACTAAACATATCCACATATATATGGTGTATCGTGACATGGACTAAACATATCCACATATATATGGTGTATCGTGACATGGCCTAAACATATCCAGATATTAATAAAAGGCCATATCGCCCAGCCCTGCTATGGCGCCATCTTTTGGAGGAGTTCGCTCACTGTAGTTGCTGCAGTGCTCTTCTCTGCAGTGTTTTCAACGGGAAGTACAAGTGCCGTTCCGTCTTCTAGCCGTCCATGGCGTTTTTACTTTGAAATATTCTTCATTCATCACTCCAAACAACGTTTGTAAGTTTTACAATATAACTAAAACAATTCTTACTTACTAAACCGTGCCATGTGTGATGTCTGTGGGAGTGTTTTCATGCATATTTGTATGTGCTATCGCAAAGAAGCTTGCGTCGTTAGCATTAGCTAACATGCTAACAGGTTTACGAGTGTCTGTGTTAGTATTATTAACTTAAAACAACATTCTTTTTGTATTGTTTGACTTTCACAAATCCTTCAGCAAATTCACCAAAACATTACCGGGGAGTTATTGAGTCTGTTTAGCTGATTGGAGAGCTAGTTTGCGCAGCTAGTGGGTCCATGACGATGACCTCTGTTTTGTTTGATCAGCCGTTTTACTGCTGTGTTTATGGAAACAATTAATGTTTGTAAATAAACATTTACAAAATATTTCTGTGTAAATAACTCATTTCACAGCGTATATATCTGCGACGTGCGGCTAATATATGGAAACATATTTTTTCCCTCTAAAATTTAGTGGGTGTGGCTTATACACTGTAACGGTGCGCGCTATAGTACGGACAATACGGTATTAATGAATCAAAATCACTGTTGTTATGAAGTACTGACTATGCAAGGCTCCAATTACTTTACATCAAAAGCTCTACTTAAAAATATTTTTAAGGGAAAATATTGCATATTATGTGTGCTTGCCTTGTTAAAAAAATAAGGTTTTACTTGACAAAAAAGGCAAAAAACAAACAAATTAGTTTAAAAAACAGTAAAATAAATAAAAGTGTATAATCAAAGGATAGATCTGAAGTTGAACGAGACATTTAGGGCACCACACGACTCGATTTGAGTCTTGGGCGTCACGATTCGATTCAGAATCAGTTCTCCATTCAAAATTAAAACTTTTTAATAACATTGGGTGCCAGTTCTGGCCTTGTGATGAGGTGGCGACTTGTCCAGGGTGTACCGCCCAAATGCAGCTGAGATAGGCTACAGCGACCCCCCGCGACCCCAAAAAGGGACAAGCGGTAGAAAATGGATGGATGGATGGATGGGTGCCGGTTCTATGATGAACTGCATTACTCCATAAAATAAATAAACAGCTAATAAATGTCCATGTTACTTAAAAGAAAAGTGGTTTAGTTTTAATATAATTCTACCCAAAAATTTTACAAAGTCAAATACAAATAAGGCAACAGGAGAAGTATCCAACACTTCTCTTTTCTAAAGTGAAGTTGTCACGTTGTGTAAATGGTAAATAAAAAGAGAATACAACAAATCCTTTTCAACTTATATTCAATTGAATAGACTGCAAAGACAAGATATTTCATGTTCACACTGAGAAACTTTGTTCTTTTTTGCAAATATTCATGAACTTAGAATTTAATGTCAGCAACACATTGCAAAAAAGGCATTGTTACCAGTGTGTTACATGGCCTTTCCTTTTAACAACACTCAGTAAAGGTTTGGGAACTGAGAAGACACATTTTTGAAGTGGAATTATTTCCCATTCTTGCTTGATGTACAGCTTAAGTTGTTCAACAGTCTCCCTTCTCATATTTTAGCCTTCACATTTTCAATGGGAGACAGGTCTGGACTACAGGCAGGCCAGTCTAGTACCCGCACTCTTTTACTACAAAGCCATGCAGTTGTACCACGTGGCTTGGCATTGTCTTGCTAAAATAAGCAGGGGCGTCCATGATAACGTTGCTTGGATGGCAACATATGTTGCTCCAAAAGCTGTATGTACCTTTCAGCATTAATGGTGCCTTCACAGATGTGTAAGTTACCCATGTCTTGGCCACTAATACACCCCCATACCATCACACATGCTGCCTTTTACACTTTCACCCTAGAACAATCCGGATGGTTCTTTTCCTCTTTGGTCCGGAGTTTCCAAAATCAATTCGAAATGTGGACTCTTCAGACCACAGAACACTTTTCCAATTTGCATCAGTCCATCTTAGATGAGCTCGGGCCCAGCGAAGCCGGCTGCGTTTCTGGGTGTTGTTGATAAATGGCTTTGGCTTTGCATAGTAGAGTTTTAACTTGCACTTACAGATGTAGCGACCAACTGTAGTTACTGACAGTGGTTTTTTTAAGTGTTCCTGAGCCCATGTGGCGATATCCTTTACACACTGATGTCGCTTTTTGATGCAGTACCGCCCGAGGGATCCAAGGTCCGTAATATCATGGCTTACGTGCAGTGATTTCTCCAGATTCTCTGAACCTTTTGATGATATTACGGAGCGTAGATGGTGAAATCCCTAAATTCCTTGCAATAGCTGGTTGAGAAATGTTGTTCTTAAACTGTTCGACAATTAGCTCACGCATGACCCTGAAAGGGACAGGCGGTAGGAAATGGATGGATTGATTTAGACCCTCGCCCTGTCCTTGTTTGTGAATGACTGAGCATTTCATGGAAGCTGCTTTTATACCCAATCATGGCACCCACCTGTTCCCAATTAGCCTGTTCACATGTGGGATGTTCCAAAAAAGTATTTGATGAACATTCCTCAACTCCCTCAGTCTTTTTTGCCACTTGTGCCAGCTTTTTTGAAACATGTTGCAGGCATCAAATTCCATATGAGCTAATATTTGCAAAAAATAACAAAGTTTTCCAGTGTGAACATGAAATATCTTGTCTTTGCAGTCTATTCAATTGAATATAAGTTCAAAAGGATTTGTTGTATTCTCTTTTTATTTACCATTTACACAACGTGACAACTTCACTGCTTTTGGCTTTTGTATGTATATTTATATATATTTTATTATTATTATATATATTTTATACACACGCACACACAGTATCATATACTGTATATCTTCCTTTGTCTTATCACTATTTAGCAGCGTTGATGAGGTTACCACACAGCTGATTGGAAAAGAGAGCCCAGTTGGTCTACCTGTCTGCCGCTCTATGAGCACCAGTGTGTCTTCAGTGGGAGCTCCTTCTAGAAGCTTCTCCGTCAGACGACTACCGCAGGCCTTCAGCAGCCTGGAAACAAGAGAACCACAGGTTTGCCTACCAGTGACTAACAGCAGCGTGTTCACAGGAATGAGAGGAATGCAGTTTTTGTAGTTGTTTGGGCCTTTCAGCCACACACAAACTCCATGACGGAAACTTCTGTCAACCTCATTTTCAATTTTATTGAATTTCCTGTTAATATCTGCTCACTTTCTGCTGGAACACACTTTAATCCAACTTTACTAAGCACTTTTCTGTGGACCTTCTCATTCATCCAGGTCAATGTGTTCTTAGGCCATGCAACTGGACTAGATGTGACCATCTAAGTCTAAGACTAGATGTGACCAATCTAAGTCCAAGACTCGATGTGACCAATCTAAGTGTAAGACTCGATGTGACCAATCTAAGTGTAAGACTAGATGTGACCAATCTAAGTGTAAGACTAGATGTGACCAATCTAAGTCCAAGACCAGATGTGACCAATCTAAGTCTAAGACCAGATATGACCAATCTAAGTCCAAGACTAGATGTGACCAATCTAAGTCTAAGACTAGACGTGACCAATCTAAGTCTAAGACTAGACGTGACCAATCTAAGTCTAAGACTAGATGTGACCAATCTAAGTCTAAGACTAGATGTGACCAATCTAAGTCTAAGACTAGATGTGACCAATCTAAGTCTAAGACTAGATGTGACCAATCTAAGTCTAAGACTAGATGTGACCAATCTAAGTCTAAGACTAGATGTGACCAATCTAAGTCTAAGACTAGATGTGACCAATCTAAGTCTAAGACTAGATGTGACCAATCTAAGTCTAAGACTAGATGTGACCAATCTAAGTCTAAGACTAGACGTGACCAATCTAAGTCTAAGACTAGACGTGACCAATCTAAGTCTAAGACTAGACGTGACCAATCTAAGTCTAAGACTAGATGTGACCAATCTAAGTCTAAGACTAGATGTGACCAATCTAAGTCTAAGACTAGATGTGACCAATCTAAGTCTAAGACCAGATATGACCAATCTAAGTCCAAGACTAGATGTGACCAATCTAAGTCTAAGACTAGATGTGACCAATCTAAGTCTAAGACTAGATGTGACCGATCTGAGTCCAAGACTAGATGTGACCGATCTAAGTCTAAGACTAGACGTGACCAATCTAAGTCTAAGACTAGACGTGACCAATCTAAGTCTAAGACTAGACGTGACCAATCTAAGTCTAAGACTAGATGTGACCAATCTAAGTCTAAGACTAAATGTGACCAATCTAAGTCTAAGACCAGATATGACCAATCTAAGTCCAAGACTAGATGTGACCAATCTAAGTCTAAGACTAGATGTGACCAATCTAAGTCTAAGACTAGATGTGACCGATCTGAGTCCAAGACTAGATGTGACCAATCTAAGTCTAAGACTAGATGTGACCAATGTAAAATAAATAATAATATATTCTAATTGATCAGCAACACTAACTCAGGAGCACAATATATAAAACACTTCAATCTATAAAACAAAAATAAATAAAATAATTTGAGTGTATTTTCTTAGTGACTGTGATAAAAATCCATGCTTTTATTTTGAAGCTGACTTAACCTTGAACAGGGAGTCAGATTTGAATGCTATGTAACTAAACCAGGGCTCCCCAAACTATATATGTATGTATGTATATATACATACAGATGTATGTACTGTAAGTACAGATGTATGTATGTATGTACATACAGATGTATGCATGTATGTATGTGTGTGTGTGTGTGTGTGTGTGTGTGTGTGTGTAGATGTATGTATGTATCTATGTATGTACAGATGTGTGTATGTATGTATGCATGTATGTGGGTATGTACAGATGTGTGTATGTATGTATGTGTGTGTGTATGTATGTAGATGTATGTATGTATGTACAGATGTGTGTATGTATGTATGTATGTATGTACTGTATGTATGTACAGCTGTATGTATGTATGTATGTACATACAGATGTATGCATGTATGTACAGATGTATGCATGTATGTATGTATGTATGTATGTATGTATGTATGTATGTATGTGTGTGTGTGTGTACTGTATGTATGTATGTATCTATGTATGTACAGCTGTATGTATGTATGTATGCATGCATGCATGTATGTACAGATGTATGTATGTATGTATGTATGTATGTGTACGTACGTACGTATACATACAGATGTATGTATGTACAGATGTATGTATGTACAGACAGATGTATGCATGTATGTATGTACAGATGTATCTATGTATGTACAGATGTGTGTATGTATGTGTGTGTATGTATGTAGATGTATGTATGTATCTATGTATGTACAGATGTGTGTATGTATGTAAGTACAGCTGTAAGTATGTATGTATGTATGCATGCATGTATGTACAGATGTATGTATGCATGTATGTATGTATGTATGTACGTATGTATGTATGTGTGTGTATATGTATGTATGTATACGTACATATGTACGTATACATACAGATGTATGTATGTAGATGTATGTATGCATGTATGTACATACAGATGTATGCATGTATGTATGTACAGCTGCATCTATGTATGTACAGATATGTGTATGTATGTATGCATGCATGCATGCATGCATGTATGTATGTACAGATGTATGTATGTATATGTGTGTATGTATGTATGTATGTATGTATGTATGTATGTATGTATGTATGTATGTATGTACAGATGTATGTGTGTATGTATGTATGTGTGTATGTATGGATGTACTGTATGTATGTATGTATGTATGTATGTATGTATGCATGTATGTATAGATGTACGTGCGTATACATACATACTTGCATATATAGTTTAGGGAGCCCTGGTTTAGTTACATAGCATTAAAACCTGACTCCCTGTTCAGGGTTAAGTCAGCTTCAAAATAAAAGCATGGATTTCATTGCAGCCACTAACAAAATACACCCAGGCATGTGATGAAATCAATTTGAGATAGTGAGCCACCAGCATACGTATCTGGTAGATCAGTGAAGAGGCCACCTCTTACTTGCTGTATTTTATGAGTTAGAATGCTTTTTTTTTTAAAACATATGGCATTGTGAATGACAGGCTTATCTTATTTAGTGGACTTTTTGTATCTGCAGCGCAGCCTCGTCGTTGTGGGACGACCCAGGTCTTTGCAATGGTGACTCACCAGCTGAAGGAGGAGTGCAGGCTGGCCCACAGGTTGGGATGCTGCGTGAGGGAAGTCAGGGAGCGGGCCGCGTTGCCACTCCTCTGGTGCGGGAACACCGCGGGTGAGAACACACTGTTTATCCTTGCCGCTCTCTGGGGGCAAACACCTTGCTCGCCGTCAAACACCTGAAGGAGGAAGTGACAAACCACAGGACGCGGGGTATGCCATTTTGGTACTTTTTACCTTCAAAACCACATTTTTTTCCAAAGAACTAGAAAATGCAATTTTGGTAGGAATTACATGTGAATGTTGACAAACCATAGCCGAAGTGAAATGGGAGGAGTTAGCACGCTGGCAAGATAGCGTCAAGTAATAAAAAATATGAGCAAAATGAGCTACAAAAGCTATCATGCTAACAGTATAATGCTAACAATAGTATGCTTACAGTTAGCATCAGTGAAATACCAAACTATATAAAGCAGGGGTCACCAACGCGGTGCCCGCGGGCACCAGGTCGCCCGCAAGGACCAGATGAGTCGCCCGTGGGCCTGTTCTAAAAAAAAAAAAAAAAAAAAAAAATTAAAAAAAAAAAAAAATTTTTTTTTTTTTTTTTTAAAAATTAAATCTACATAGAAAAAAACACAAGATACACTTTCAATCAGTGCATCAACCCAAACAACCTCCCCCATGCACACTCATCCACACCCACTCACACAAAACGGGTTATTTCTTTCTGCTACCAATATTCTGGTTTCCACAACATAGACAACACATCTGCAAGGGACACAGTCCCTGAAGCACACATGATTGTATAGGCTGCTGGTCCACTAACATTTTCATTAATTACTATTTTTTATGTAATTATTTTTATATTGTTTTACTTTCTTTTTTATCCAAGAAAATGTTTTTTTATTTATTTATCTTATTTTATTTTATTTTTAAAAAAAGGGCCTTATCTTCAACACACCAGGTTGTCAATGAAATTAGATTTGTTTAAAGGGTTTTTTAAACCAGGCCCAGTCCAGATAATGTCCAAGTCGGACTCAGCAACACACACCTTCATTCATGTACACAGAAAACAATTAGGGAACACAACAGATTGCATATAATTTATAAACAAAATTACATTTTCAAAATAAGCATTTATGTACAGTCCAGATTATGTCCGGGTCACTCAAATTAGGGAACACAACAACAGATATCATATAATCTATAAACATAATTATACTTTCAAAATAAGCCTTTAAGGACTTCTCATCTTTTTTAAAATGTTTTTTGGCATCATTATCGTTTTCAACCATGTAACTTTCTAAAGTTAGAAAATACTGAATAAATGTTTTAAAGAAAGTAATACTAAGTGAATATCTGTTTTTGGTCTTAAAAATAAACATTTTACCGAGTACTATAATTAAATTGACTAAATCATGATTGTCAATGAACTCTCCTAAAATAACAGAAACCACATTAAGCTTCATAAACAAACCAATCCTTAAACACATTTTTTCAACTTCCACCCAAAACAAAGACACAATATGACAATACCAAAACAAATGCAGGGTGGATTCAGGCTCCTGACAACAAAATCGGCAATCATCTGACTCTGTCATATTCCATAATTTTAACATTTTCCCTGTGGGTAAGAAGTTATAAATAATTTTAATTTGAAAATAACGATTTTGCACATCGATAGTGGTTTTATAGATTAGTTTGAATATGGCATCCCATGGCAACGGGCAGTCAAAAAAGTCCTCCCATTTTCCATTTGTGTTGTATGAGGCAGCCTTCAAAGATTTCTTTATTAAATAAAAATTATATATTTTTCTATTTATTTTAGTTCCTTTTTGCCAACTAGAATTTCTTATTAGAGGTTTACAAACTAATAATTTAGTAGTTCCATAATTAATTATTTGTTTCCATCTTTTCCCAATTACTCCAGTTAGTTGATAAAATGAAAAGCTTGAGCAAGCATCACCATGCATAGCTCTAAATTCATCATACTTCATAATTTTACCATTCTCATTGATAATATCATTGACAAAAATGATTCCTCTTTCAAACATATTTTTCCAAAAGAAAGGCTTTCCATCTATTACAATATTAGAGTTCATCCATATTAACTGCTGCAAAATATTGTCTCTTTTTTCTGGCACATAAAATTGAAAACACCACTATGAGTGGATTGTTTCCTTTATGAACCCCGCCATGTTTCCCAGCAGACTCTCTGGGAGGGGATCACTTGTAAAAAAGGATACAATTTCTTTTGATACAGTACATGTTTTTTGTCCAACAGGACATTTGTGTACCACTCAATGTTTAAATACATCTTTGGAACAATTGATGCTTTTAAAGACAGACACATAGCTTCAAGGTTGAGAAGTTTCAGGCCCCCATATTCATACTCTTTGTACAAAACCTTTCTTTTAATCTTTTCTGGTTTGCCGTTCCAGACAAAATCGAAGACCCTCCGCTCATAAATCTTAAAAAAGTTTTGTGATGGAGCTGGTAATGACAAAAACAAATAAATAAATTGAGGAATAATTAACGAGTGGCAATAGACATTTTACCATACAAGGTTAGGGATTTCCCTTTCCATAATTGCATAATTTTGTCCAGCTTTCTTAGTCGATTATCATAATTTACTGAGCCTAGATCTTCCAGATTTTCTGGGACAACAACACCAAGTATGTTAACTGGTCCATCTGTCCACAAAACAGGCACTTTGCATTCCATTCGAAAGGACGTTCCCTTTAGATTTCCGATCCTTAACAATTTACATTTATCATAATTAAGCTTAAGGCCAGATTGCTGTGAAAATAGGTCCAAAAGATTAAGAAGGTTCCGCAAACAATGAGGAAAAATCGTATCTTTGTGAATCAGCCTTTTCTGACATGAACTTCATCAAGAACAAACACAGAACACGCCTCACTGATGCACATCTGCAAGACTCACTCAGAGTTGCAGTGTCAAGTTACACACCAGAGTACAACACACTAGTTAACAGCATGCAATGCCAGGCTTCCCACTGACTGACAAAGAAACAGATAACAGATTTGGTGTCCAGTTCAAAGTGTGACATGATTTAAAAATTTGAGAGTTTACTTTTGTATTTTACATGAGTTATTATTTGTACAAACATGGTGCAAAGTAATTCATGATTTGTTAAAAAAATGTTAGTGGCTAGCTAGTTAAAATGGGATATTGTGATTTCACAAGACTGTCTTAGAAGTGATCATTTGAAAATTTTCAATTTGAAAAATGTGCACTTAGAGAAAATATAAAAATAAAGTGTTGCATATTGATATTTATCTGTTTCTATATATATTTATTGTGAGAAATCATTAAGATGATCAGTGTTTCCACAAAGATAAATATCATTAATTATAAATAATAACAGAGTTAAAGGTAAATTGAGCAAATTGGCTACTTCTGGCAATTTATTTAAGTGTGTATCTAACTGGTAGCCCTTCGCAGTAATCAGTACCCAAGAAGTAGCCCTTGGTTTCAAAAAGGTTGGTGACCCCTGATATAAAGTATACCTGTAAATCAGCTGAAAAAGCTGGCATACTTTTGTTAACGTGCTACAATGCTAACTGTAACATGCGTCACACACCAAAATATTTTACTCTGAAGGTGTGTACCTAAAACGCACATTAAAAATGCTAGCATGCTAATGTTAGCAAAAGTATGCATCAAGTACCAAAATATGACTGAGGTGTAGTCCTACAAAATAAGCTACAAAAAAGCTAGCATACTAATATTAACATGGTAACAGATAAAAAAGCTAACATACTTTAGTATGCTAAAGTGTTAACTGTAACATGAGTCAAGTACAAAATGCTAGCATGCTAACGTTAGCATGCATCGTGTACCAAAATATGACGGAGGTATACCTACAAAATAATCTAAAAAAAAAAGCTACCATACTAATGTTAGCATGCTAACAGGTAAAGAAAGCTAGCATACATATGTTAACATGCTAAAATGTGAACTGTAACAAGCGTCAAGTACCAAAATATATCAGTCTTAGGTGTGTACCTGAAAAAGTCAATAAAAATGCTAGCATGCTAACGTTAGCAAAAGTATGCATCAAGTACCAAAATATGACTGAGGTGTAGAGCTACAAAATAAGCTACAAAAAAGCTAGCATACTAATATTAACATGCTAACAGATAAAAAAGCTAGCATACTTTAGTATGCTAAAGTGTTAACTGTAACATGCGTCAAGTACAAAATGCTAGCATGCTAACGTTAGAGCTAGAGAGCTAGCATACTTATGTTAACATGCTAAAATGTGAACTGTAACATGTGTCAAGTACCAAAATATATCACTCTAAGGCAGGGGTCACCAACGTGGTGCCCGCGGGCACCAGGTCGCCCGTAAGGACCAGATGAGTCGCCCGCGGGCCTGTTCTAAAAAAAAAAAAAAAAAAAAAAAAATTAAAAAAAAAAAAAATTTAAAAAAAAAAAATTTTTTTTTTTTTTTTTTTAAAATTAAATCTACATAGAAAAAACACAAGATACACTTTCAATCAGTGCATCAACCCAAACAACCTCCCCCATGCACACTCATCCACACCCACTCACACAAAAGGGGTTATTTCTTTCTGCTACCAATATTCTGGTTCCCACAACATAGACAACACATCTGCAAGGGACACAGTCCCTGAAGCACACATGATTGTATAGGCTGCTGGTCCACTAACATTTTCATTAATTACTATTTTTTATGTATTTATTTTTATATTGTTTTACTTTCTTTTTTATCCAAGAAAATGTTTTTTATTTATTTATCTTATTTTATTTTATTTTTTAAAAAAGGGCCTTATCTTCAACAGACCAGGTTGTCAATGAAATTAGATTTGTTTAAAGGGTTTTTTTAACCAGGCCCAGTCCAGATAATGTCCAAGTCGGACTCAGCAACACACACCTTCATTCATGTATACAGAAAAAAATTAAGGAACACAACAGATTGCATATAATTTATAAACAAAATTACATTTTCAAAATAAGCATTTATGTACAGTCCAGATTATGTCCAGGTCACTCAAATTAGGGAACACAACAACAGATATCATATAATCTATAAACATAATTATACTTTCAAAATAAGCCTTTGAGGACTTCTCATCTTTTTTTTTAATGTTTTTTGGCATCATTATTGTTTTCAACCATGTAACTTTCTAAAGTTAGAAAATACTGAATAAATGTTTTAAAGAAAGTAATACTAAGTGAATATCTGTTTTTGACCTTAAAAATAAACATTTTACCGAGTACTATAATTAAATTGACTAAATCATGATTGTCAATGAACTCTCCTAAAATAACAGAAACCACATTAAGCTTCATAAACAAAGCAATCCTTAAACACATTTTTTCAACTTCCACCCAAAACAAAGACACAATATGACAATACCAAAACAAATACAGGGTGGATTCAGGCTCCTGACAACAAAATCGGCAATCATCTGACTCTGTCATATTCCATAATTTTAACATTTTCCCTGTGGGTAAGAAGTTATAAATAATTTTAATTTGAAAATAACGATTTTGCACATCGATAGTGGTTTTATAGATTAGTTTGAATATGGCATCCCATGGCAACGGGCAGTCAAAAAAGTCCTCCCATTTTCCATTTGTGTTGTATGAGGCAGCCTTCAAAGATTTCTTTATTAAATAAAAATTATATATTTTTCTATTTATTTTAGTTCCATTTTGCCAACTAGAATTTCTTATTAGAGGTTTACAAACTAATAATTTAGTAGTTCCATAATTAATTATTTGTTTCCATCTTTTCCCAATTACTCCAGTTAGTTGATAAAATGAAAAGCTTGAGCAAGCATCACCATACATAGCTCTAAATTCATCATACTTCATAATTTTACCATTCTCATTGATAATATCATTGACAAAAATGATTCCTCTTTCAAACATATTTTTCCAAAAGAAAGGCTTTCCATCTATTACAATATTAGAGTTCATCCATATTGACTGCTGCAAAATATCGTCTCTTTTTTCTGGCACACAAAATTGAAAACACCACTATGAGTGGATTGTTTCCTTTATGAACCCCGCCATGTTTCCCAGCAGACTCTCTGGAAGGGGATCACTTGTAAAAAAGGATACAATTTCTTTTGATACAGTACATGTTTTTTGTCCAACAGGACATTTGTGTACCACTCAATGTTTAAATACATCTTTTGAACAATTGGTGCTTTTAAAGATAGACACATAGCTTCAAGGTTGAGAAGTTTCAGGCCCCCATATTCATACTCTTTGTACAAAACCTTTCTTTTAATCTTTTCTGGTTTGCCGTTCCAGACAAAATCAAAGACCCTCCGCTCATAAATCTTAAAAAAGTTTTGTGATGGAGCTGGTAATGACAAAAACAAATAAATAAATTGAGGAATAATTAACGAGTTGGCAATAGACATTTTACCATACAAGGTTAGGGATTTCCCTTTCCATAATTGCATAATTTTGTCCAGCTTTCTTAGTCGATTATCATAATTTACTAAGCCTAGATCTTCCAGATTTTCTGGGACAACAACACCAAGTATGTTAACTGGTCAATCTGTCCACAAAACAGGCACTTTGCATTCCATTCGAAAGGATGTTCCCTTTAGATTTCCGATCCTTAACATTTTACATTTATCATAATTAAGTTTAAGGCCAGATTGCTGTGAAAATATGTCCAAAAGATTAAGAAGGTTCCGCAAACTATGAGGAAAAATCTTATCTTTGTGAATCAGCCTTTTCTGACATGAACTTCATCAAGAACAAACACAGAACACGCCTCACTGATGCACATCTGCAAGACTCACTCAGTTGCAGTGTCACAAAGAAACAGATACCAGATTTGGTGTCCAGTTCAAAGTGTGACATGATTTAAAAATTTGAGAGTTTACTTTTGTATTTTACATGAGTTATTATTTGTACAAACATGGTGCAAAGTAATTCATGATTTGTTAAAAAATGTTAGTGGCTAGCTAGTTAAAATGGGATATTGTGATTTCACAAGACTGTCTTAGAAGTGATCATTTGAAAATGTTCAATTTGAAAAATGTGCACTTAGAGAAAATATAAAAATAAAGTGTTGCATATTGATATTTATCTGTTTCTATATATATTTATTGTGAGAAATCATTAAGATGATCAGTGTTTCCACAAAGATAAATATCATTAATTATTAATAATAACAGAGTTAAAGGTAAATTGAGCAAATTGGCTACTTCCGGCAATTTATTTAAGTGTGTATCTAAATGGTAGCCCTTCGCATTAATCAGTACCCAAGAAGTAGCCCTTGGTTTCAAAAAGGTTGGTGACCCCTGCTCTAAGGTGTGTACCTGAAAAAGTCATTAAAAATGCTAGCATGCTAACAGGTAAAGAAAGCTAGCATACTTATGTTAACGTGCTAAAATGTAAACTGTAACATGCGTCAAGTGCCAAAATGTATTACTCTGAGGTGTGTACCTGAAAGTCATTAAAAATGCTAGCATGCTAACATTAGCATACGTCATGTACCAAAATATAACTGCGGTATACCTACAAAATAATCGAAAAAAAGCTAGCATACTAATGTTAGCATGCTAACAGGTATCGTAGGTACCAAGTAAGAAAATATTTTACGCTGAGGTGTATACCAGCACAATTAGCAAAAAAGCTAGCATGCTAATATTAGAATGCTAACAAAAAGCCGCACTTTGGACAGGCCTGGGTAAGTCCCTGGGAAAGATCTGTCAGGCTCACCTTGAGGGCGGTGCTTTGCAGGCTCTGTATGGTCAGTCGAAGGTGGCGCAGCAGGAAAGGCCAAGAGTTGATGAGGTAAATGCGATCCATGGCCACCACCACGATACTGTACCAGCGCTGGAAGCCTCTGGCCAGGCTGTCCTTGATGAAGAAGGTGTGCGAGAACACAAAGCCATGTTGCTCGTCCCCAAAGAAAATGGGCCCCTCACGCCCGGGACAAACCTGGCAAACACACGGCAGCCATGAGTGGAAGTGTGTGAGGTGTGTGTGAGGCACACATCTCACACACAGTGGACATACTGTGCGTCACACCACTTACCTCACAGTGGACATACTGTGCGTCACACCACTTACCTCACAGTGGACATACTGTACGTCACACCACTTAACTCACAGTGGACATACTGTACGTCACACTACTTAACTCACAGTGGACATACTGTGCGTCACACCACTTACCTCACAGTGGACATACTGTACGTCACACCACTTACCTCACAGTGGATATACTGTACGTCACACCACTTACCTCACAGTGGACATACTGTGCGTCACACCACTTACCTCACAGTGGACATACTGTACGTCACACCACTTACCTCACAGTGGATATACTGTACGTCACACCACTTACCTCACAGTGGACATACTGTGCGTCACACCACTTACCTCACAGTGGACATACTGTACGTCACACCACTTACCTCACAGTGGACATACTGTGCGTCACACCACTTACCTCACAGTGGACATACTGTGCGTCACACCACTTACCTCACAGTGGATATACTGTACGTCACACCACTTACCTCACAGTGGACATACAGTACTGTACGTCACACCACTTACCTCACAGTGGACATACTGTACGTCACACTTACCTTACAGTGGACATACTGTACATCACACCACTTATCTCACAGTGGACATACTGTACGTCACCACTTACCTCACAACTGAGGCTGCGCACGCAGGCCTGGCGCACCACGCTGAACAGCTGAGGCTGGCGGGGATGCTGGTGGCTCAGGAAGCGAATGCCCGTCTCCTCGTCCATACTCATGAAGCCCGGGTGGTGTGCGGGCAGGGATCGGCACCCCTGTGAGGGCCAACAACATCTTGGGTGAAGGTGTGCCCAAACAACTTTTTACCCATTTCAGGGCCGTGCCTATCACAGGTGGTAATCTTTAAAGATGACTTTAAACTAGTCTTAACTTTAAAGAAATACACTGTATACATTGCTAATGTGGTAAATGACTATTCTAGCTGCAAATGTCTGGTTTTTGGTGCAATATCTACATAGGTGTATAGAGGCCCATTTCCAGCAACTATCACTCCAGTGTTCTAATGGTACAATGTGTTTGCTCATTGGCTCAGAAGGCTAATTGATGATTAACCCTTGTGCAATCATGTTCACACATCTGAAAACACCTTCCTTTGAGCAGATTGAGTTTCTGGAGCATCACATTTGTGGGGTCAATTAAACGCTCAAAATGGCCAGAAAAAGAGAACTTTCATCTGAAACTCGACAGTCTATTCTTGTTCTTAGAAATGAAGGCTATTCCACTAAATTGTTTGGGTGACCCCAAACTTTTGAACGGTAGTGTATATATATATATATATATATATATATATATATATATATATATATATATATATATATATATATATATATATATATATATATATATATGTACATATATTTTTTGTAATGTAGTTTTAAAATGTTGTATATATACACTATATTGCCAAAAGTATTTGGCCGCCTGCCTTGACTCACATATGAACTAGAAGTGCCATCCCATTCCTAACCCATAGGGTTCAATATGACCTTTTGCAGCTATTACAGCTTCAACTCTTCTGGGGAGGCTGTCCACAAGGTTGCAGAGTGTGTTTATAGCAATTTTCCACCATTCTTCCAAAAGCGCATTGGTGAGGTCACACACTGATGTTGGTGGAGAAGGCCTGGCTCTCAAGCTGTGTCCCAATTCAGGGTCTGCATTCTTCGAAGGGCGAATTTCAAGGCCGCTTACGTCACAACGCTGCGCGAAGGCTGTCCCAATTCATTCAAATTCGAAGGCTCCTCCAAATGCAGCCGACGAATGAGCCCTCATTTTCCCTGTATTTGGAGGATGCACCGTGACTATCCTTCGTGGCCTCCCATATCCCAAGATGCTTTGCGCGTGACCCAGCTTATCCCCTGACACCATATCTCACGAAAGAATACCCGAGCGGCGGAGTCAACCCACAACAACAACACTTTGGGTATTCTCTGTCTCGATTAATTGTTGTAAAATGTTCTTTATCGCATTGTCTACTTTCTCATGTCGATTAAAAATTTGATTCATGCGAGATTCAAGTCCCAAGTTCGGCATTTTGAGTTTCAAGTCCTTTCAAGTCCTTTTAACCACAGACTAATATATTTACACAGATTGTGTGTGCTTTTAAAACGCTGTATTTATTTATTAAAACAAGTGCATTTGAATTTGCAGGAAAAAAAATAGTGCCGGCATAGCACTTCATAATAGCACTATTAACCAGTCATTTTAAACATTTAACTAATTCCTTTACAAAATAAACACATTTGAAAAAACAAGTCTTATTTGCACAAAAGTGTTAACATTGTATTTCCATGGCATATTGCATTGTAACTAGTTCCACAGCAGTTTCTATCCTGTTCTTACCTTATCTCATTGATCTCATCTCATACTGTATGTGTGTTGATGTGTGCGTACACATGAAAAACATAACAAATACATGAACATAACAATAAACAGAGTTGTACTTTTTAGATGTCAGGGCCCTATGCAATATGTACACATATTCTTAATATAGTGTACATTTAAACTGACCTTTATTTGACTATGTTTGTCTTTTTGTAGGTGGCTAAAATACGCGGTGCTGCTGACCGCCGTCTAACGTTACGTGACTGTGTGTGATACGTTGACTAATGTAACGTTATGGTAAAATGGGTTGTACTTGTATAGCGCTTTTCTACCTTTTTAAGGAACACAAAGCGCTTTGACACTATTTCCACATTCACCCATTCACACACACATTCACACACTGATGGTGGGTTGTTAAGTATAGGTACCTCATGCAACCATGCTTAAAAAAAATCACTTGACAAAAAGTATGAATAAGGTAGCGAACTGCAGTGGACGCAACAGATTGCTGTGTTAGCAACAACGTTAGCAGTGACTTTACAACCTCACTGATTGAACTACACAGCAAATAAAAGTTACGTTACTTAGCCAATAAACGTTAGCTTACATTCAAAACCTACCGTTCTTTGTGCAACTTCAAATGTCGAACGAAGTTGGAAGTTGTTGCGTCTCCGTCTGTAATCTTCGAACCGCATCTTTTGCATACTGCAATTAGTTTTTTGTGGACCAACTCGTATTTTTAATACCCGAACTAAACTTTTTGGTATCATTTTTCCTCACTGGCGCGTTGTTTGACAGCTCTTCTTCGTTGGTTGTCCTGCAATTTGATTGGATGAATGCTGTTGGATGAAAACAACGTGGATCTAATTCGATTGGATGTTGTACCGACAGCACACACGCTGACAGACACACACGTACACAATGAAAGATACGGAGCGCTCCTGAATACCGTATTTTTCAGAGTATAAGTCGCACCAGCCGAAAATGTATAATAAAGAAGGAAAAAAACATATATAAGTCGCACTGGAGCATAAGTCGCATTTTTTGGGGACATTTATTTGATAAAAGCCAACACCAAGAATAGACAATTGAAAGGCAATTTAAAATGTCTAAAGAATAGTGAACAACGGGCTGAATAAGTGTACGTTATATGAGGCATAAATAACCAACTGAGAACGTGCCTGGTATGTTAACGTAACATATTATGGTAAGAGTCATTCAAATAACTATAACATATAGAACATGCTATACGTTTACCAAACAATATGTCACTCCTAATCGCTAAATCCCATGAAATCTTATACGTCTAGCCTCCGAAGCAGAACCTCCAGGTTCTGTAACAGCTTCTTCCCTGAGGCCGTAAGACTCTTGAACGTATCATAAAAAATCTCCTCAACTCCCCCCAAAATGGATTAACTCGCTGGAATAAAAAATACAATATAACATACATCCATAAACATGGACGCATGTGAAAAAGTGCAATATATTTATCTGTACAGTAAACTATTTATTTATTTATATATGCACCTTATTGCTTTTTTATCCTGCACTACCATGAGCTAATGAAATGACATTTTGTTCTTATCTGTACTGCAAAGTTCAAATTTGAATGACAATAAAAAGGAAGTCTAAGTCTAAGTCTTATGTTAATGAGCTAAATAATATTATTTTATATTTTACGGTAATGTGTTAATAATTTCACACATAAGTCACTCCTGAGTATAAGTCGCACCCCCGGCCAAACTATGAAAAAAACTGCGACTTATAGTCCGAAAAATATGGTAACTTTTTAATCTTTGGGTTTTGGGGAAAGTAGCAAGTCTTGTCAAGTCAAAAGGCTCAAGTCCAAGTGAAGTCACAAGCATACTTGCCAACCTTGAGACCTCCGATATCGGGAGGTGTGGGGGTGGGGGGGGGGGGGCGTTGTCGGGGGTGGGGGGCGTGGTTAAGGGCATGGTTAAGAGGAGAGTATATTTACAGCTAGAATTCACCAACTCAAGTATTTCATATATATATATATACACATATATATATATATATATATATATATATGTATGAAATACTTGACTTTCAGTAAATTCTAGTTATATATATATATATATATATATATATATATATATATATATATATATATATATATATATATTTTTATTTTATTATACATATAAATAAAATAAATACTTGAATTTCAGTGTTCCGGAGGCTATCCAGTAGATGGCAGTATTGTCCTGTTTAACTTTTCCGTTCATGAATGAGTATATCATTTCAGCCACCGTGTTCAATGGAGAAGTCTGTTCTACAAAATGTACAGGCAACATAATTACATACCCCTTCCCCTTCGAACTGTCCTGGATGAACTGAAATTCTTGTTTCCATTCGTTTTGGAATTTGCAAGCGTATTTCTTCATCTTGCTCGTCGACGGCGTCGCCATGTCTGCAACTTCCTCGTTCTTCTGCTTCGTCTCCTTGTTGTGTGCGCAGTTGTGCACTCTACTCTCTAAAAGCAGTAGATGTTATGACGTCATTGGGCAGGCAAGCTGTTTATATTGTGGGAAAGCGGACGTGAGAACAGGCTGTCCCCACTCAGGTCCACATTGAGCTGAAGGGGGCGTGGCCTCCAGCTCCGGCTGAATACCGGGAGTTTGTCGGGAGAAAATTTCTTCCGGGAGGTTATCGGGAGAGGCGCTGAATACCAGGAGTCTCCCGGTAAAAACGGGAGGGTTGGCAAGTATGTTCACAAGTCATTGATGTTAAAGTCTAAGTCGAGTTGCAAGTCTATTTACATTTTGTCAAGTCAAGTCTAAAGTCATCAAATTCATGACTCGAGTCCAAGTCATGTGACTCGAGTTCAAGTCATGTGACTCGAGTCCAAGTCATGTGACTCGAGTCCACACCTCTGTCATTTCCCCTGGATAAACATAGCCGGCTTAGTGTAGACATGGCCTTAGTTAGATCCATAAACACTGCCGCCGCACATTTTTATTTACTATCTATTGCATTGGTAATTTCAATGAATAATGATGTCATTTCTACTGCGTGGTGTCCCCAGCTCACCTCACACATTTCTCCCCTCTGCGTGGCAGAGCTGTGGGCCTTCATGGTGAGTCCTTCACCCTCCCGCTCGGCGTCTCTGTCGGCGGCCATCGCAGCCCCCGCCTGGGAGGAGGAAGGCGACGGGGACGGAGGGTGCAGGGCCTCCGTGCAGAACAGCGTCCGCGGGCCGTGGAGCTCACAGAAGTGACAGAGAGCCACCAGGGCGTTCATCTTGGATGAGAGGGAGCCACGCAAACGCCATTTTTAAACCACCATTTGACTTGACCGCCATCGATAAAGACTCACCTTCAGCGGCCACTTCTGTGACTCCGGCCAACGCACACGGATCCAGCAGCCACTGCGTCCCGCGAAAGGTCAAATAGATGCGCTTTGACGCATTTTAAAACGAGAGAAAAGCTTCAAATTGGCTGACTCCCGGGCTAACTTCCTGTTGTTTACTTCCGCTAGCGTGACGTCACCGCGTCACGTGACAATGCGTGACTGAGGGAACGACGCGATTTCTTCAGTTTATGAAACAATCAAACTCATAATTAAAAAACGTCCCCCAAAAGGTCGAATAGAAGCGTTTTGAGGCATTTTCAAACGAAAGAAAAGCTTCAAATTGGCTAACTTACTGTTGTTTACTTCCGCTGGCGTGACGTCATTGCATCACGTGACAACAGTCACGCGCTCCAGCGTGACTGAGGGAACGACGCGGTTGAAACATAAAACATTTTCGATTTATTTGGTTTGTGAAACAATCAAACTCATAATTAAAAAAACGTCCCCCAAAAGGTCAAATAGAAGCGCTTTGAAGCATTTTTAAAACGAAAGAAAAGCTTCAAATTGGCTGACTAGTAGGCTGACTTCCTGTTGTTTACGTCCGCTAGCGTGACGTCACCGCTCCAGCGTGACTGAGGTAACGATTGATTGATTGATTGAGACTTTTATTAGAAGGTTGCACAGTGAAGTACATATTCCGTACAATTGACCACTAAATGGTAACACCTGAATAAGTTTTTCAACTTGTTTAAGTCGGGGTCCACTTAAATTGATTCATGATACAGATATATACTATCATATATACTATCATCATAATACAGTCATCACACAAGATAATCACATTGAATTATTTACATTATTTACAATCAGGGGTGTGGAGGGAGGGAGGGAGGGTGGGGGGGGGGATATGGACATCAAGTAGTGGACATAGAGAGAGAGAGAGAGAGAGAGAGAGAGAGAGAGAGAGAGAGATCAGAAGGCATAAGAAAAAGAAAAAGTATCTGCATTTAATTGTTTACATTTGATTATTAGCAATCCGGGGAGGGTGTTAGTTTAGGGTTGTAGCTGCCTGGAGGTGAACTTTTATTGCGGTTTTGAAGGAGGATAGAGATGCCCTTTCTTTTATACCTGTTGGGAGTGCATTCCACATTGATGTGGCATAGAAAGAGAATGAGTCAAGACCTTTGTTAGTTCGGAATCTGGGTTTAACGTGGTTAGTGGAGCTCCCCCTGGTGTTGTGGTTATGGCGGTTATTTACGTTAAGGAAGTAGTTTGACATGTACTTCGGTATCAGGGAGGTGTAGCGGATTTTATAGACTAGGCTCAGTGCAAGTTGTTTAACTCTGTCCTCCACCTTGAGCCAGCCCACTTTAGAGAAGTGGGTATAGGAGTGAGGTGGGATCTGGGGTGGAGGTCTAGAAGTAACCTGACTAGCTTGTTCTGAGATGTTTGGAGTTTAGATTTGAGGGTTTTGGAGGTGCAGGGGTCGGCAACCTTTACCACTCAAAGAGCCATTTTGGCAAGTTTCACAAATTAAAGAAAGTAATGGGAGCCACAAAAAAAATTTTAAAACTTAAAATGAAAAACACCGCATACAAGGCTTAAATGCTTTGTGCTATGTTAACTAGGGGTCTCCGACACACGCACCGGCACGCACTTTAATGTGGAAGTTTGATGTTAGTGCAGCCCGCGAGTTTTGAATGAATGGCTCTCTCATTCTTCCCGGGAGACTCCCGAATGTCAGAGCGTGATGACACTGCTTTTGGCGCCCTCTACAGCCTGCCATAACAGTGTTCCTGCTCAACCACATGTAGAATGCAATTCCAGCTCGCTCACGTAAGTGACAGCAAGGCGTACTACCTCAGCAGCCACACATCTTACACTGACGGTACCAATACCCAGAATCCCATGCAGCCCTAACTCTTCCGCTCAACCAATGCACGGAGAGGGGGGGCGGGGTTGATGTGTGGGGGGATTTGGTGGTAGCGGGGTGTATAATGTAGACCGGAAGAGTTAGGGCTGCATGGGATTCTGGGTAATGGTTGTGTTGTGTTTATGTTGTGTTACCGTGGGATGTTCTCCAGAAATGTGTTTTTCATTCTTTTTTGGTGTGGGTTCACAGTGTGGCGCATATTTGTAACGTAACAATGTTAAAGTTGTTTGATACGGCTACCGTCAGTGTAAGCTGTGTGGCTGATGAGTAAGTATGCTTTGCTGTCTCCTGTGTGTGCAAGTATTAACAACATGCATCATGTGGCTGGACTGGCATGCTGTTTGTAAATGCTATAGAGGACAATTACTGCAGTGCAATTAGGGCACGCCCTTTATTTAGTAATTAGAGTGTAAATAGGATTATTTTTTCCCTGGGAGTAGTCTATGGGAGACACTGAGATCCATAAATCTCCTGGGAAAATCGGGGGGGGTCGGCATGTATGTAGCTGAGCCGCATCAGAGCCGCGGGTTGCCGACCCCTGTGCTAGGGTACCAGGAGGTGCATGCCTAATGGAAAAAGGGTTGAACGAGAGTTCCCGCCAGAATCCTCAAGGTGCTTTTGTTGACCAGAGAGGAAATTCTGTAGAGAAATCTCGTTCGTTGGTTAACCTTTTTGATTACCTTGGTTGCCATTTTATCACAGGAAAGGTTAGCCTCTAGAATGGAACCTAGGTAGGTGACCTCATCTTTCCTGGTGATGACACTGTCACCTACTTTTATGGTGAAGTGATTGACTCTCTTAAGTTTGATGTGGGACCCAAACAGGATGGATTCTGTTTTACCCAAGTGGATGGATAGCTTGTTGTCAGCGAGCCAGGTGCAAGTTCTACAGAGCTCAGCACTGAGGATTTTCTCCACCTGTGACTTGTCCTTGCCGGATACCAGCAGGGCAGAGTCATCCGCGGTTGAAACATTAAACATTTTCTATTTCTTCGGTTTATGAAAAAGTCAAAACGATAACTAAAAAACATCCACCAAAAGGCTAACTAGAAGCGCTTTGAAGCATTTTAAAACGAAAGAAAAGCTTCAAATTGGCTGACTCACGGGCTAACTTCCTGTTGTTTACTTCTGGGCTGCGGGCGCCACTGGCGTGACGTCATGGCGTCACGTGACAACAGTCGCGCCAGAAAATTTATTTTATATTTGCAACCTCATTATACTGTTGGCTAAGTTTCATATTCATAAATGTAAGTTTCTCAATACCTGACCTGTTTTTTGTGCCTTTAAAAAATAATTATAACTTTATTTTAAAACTCTTTCTACCTGTAACAACCAAAAAGCTGTGAAAACTATGATGCTGTGTTCCAAATTTGGATTATTTACGGAACTTGTGTGAGTCTATGGCTTTACACTTTGTTAAATATGTATATTTTGCATTCTATTTTAGTTGCTTTATTGTGTTTACAACCCCCTGGCATTGTTTTGCACTGTTTCTGTACATGTTCTAATCATTATCTATTTGGAAAAAAATGACGAGTTTAAAACATAAACAATTTTCGATTTCTTCGGTTTATGAAACAATCAAACTCATAATTAAAAAAGTAAAATAGCGTGGCGAGTGAATGACGCGGTTAGACATCAAACATTTCTTCGGTTTACGAACTAATCAAACGCCTAATTCAAAGTAATAGTTTAGTTTCTACCCATGTCTACAACAGACCTTATAAAGAAAAGGATGCTTAATACTACATTACCCACAATCCACCGCGGCACAACAAACCCAGGGCAAGGGTGAGTCAAACCAGAAATGCTACTCTGTCAGCGACACGTTTGAAAAACAAAACAAATCCGTTTTAATTGTTGTTATACTTTATTACGCGCTTTTTTCTGAAAATGTTAACGTTTTGTGAGGCGTACTCGTTTCGACATCAAGTTGATTTCATTGACACCGGCGTCGCTTGAGCATGAGGCGTGTCACTTTCACGTCGTCATACAGTCAGTCAAACTAAACAAAAGTGTTCAAAAGTGCAATTAAAAGTCTTTTAAACTGCTCTTCTCTCTCAGCATGGCGTCCTCAGAGTCAGACACATGCGATGCTGCCCTGCTGGACTCACCAGAGGCCCAAACAGGTAAATAATCAACTTTGCACTTTGTTTGCTTTGTTGTGTTTGTGTGTTGCTTACATTATTTATGAGGTCTGGCATCCTTTTATTTGAACAACTTCTGGTTTCGAGTCTTTGTGTCAATTCCGATTCCTGAATTGGCTTTAGAATTGTTTACATGGTTTAAATGGGAACGCTTACCAGCTAAATTTAACTTTTTTTTTACGAAACAAAACTTTCTTGAACTTCAGGAGCCGGTCCTTTCAAAGAACCGTACAAAAGACTGGCTCGTTTTCATAGTTCTTAAAGAAAAAAAATCTGTCAATCAGAGTTTATTTATATAGCCCTGAATCACGAGTGTCTCAAAGGGCTGCACAAGCCACAACGACATCCTGGGCTCAGAGCCCACATCAGGGCAAGGAAAAACTCAACCCAATGGGATGACAATGAAAACCTTGGAGGGGACCACAGGGCGACTGGGGCAATGGACGTGGAGTGAGAGTCCAGTCCATAGTGGATCTAGTTAAAAGTGTGAGAGTCCAGTCCATAGTGGATCTAGTTAATAGTGTGAGAGTCCAGTCCATAGTGGATCTAACATAATAGTGAGAGTCCAGTCCATAGTGGATCTAACATAATAGTGAGAGAGTCCAGTCCATAGTGGATCTAACATAATCGTGTGAGAGTCCAGTCCATAGTGGATCTAACATAATATTGTGAGAGTCCAGTCCATAGTGGATCTAACATAATAGTGAGAGTCCAGTCCATAGTGGATCTAACATAATAGTGTGAGAGTCCAGTCCATAGTGGATCTAACATAATAGTGTGAGAGTTCAGTCCATAGTGGATCTAGTTAATAGTGTGAGAGTCCAGTCCATAGTGGATCTAACATAATAGTGTGAGAGTCCAGTCCATAGTGGATCTAACATAATAGTGAGAGTCAAGTCCGTAGTGGATCTACCATAATAGTGTGAGAGTCCAGTCCATAGTGGATCTAGTTAATAGTGTGACAGTCCAGTCCACAGTGGACCTAGCATAATAGTGTAAGAGTCCAGTCCATAGTGGATCTAGTTAATAGTGTGAGAGTCCAGTCCATAGTGGATTTAGTTTAATAGTGTGAGAGTCCAGTCCATAGTGGATCTAACATAAAAGTGTGAGAGTCCAGTCCATAGTGGATCTAACATAATAGTGTGAGAGTCCAGTCCATAGTGGATCTAGTTAATAGTGTGAGAGTCCAGTCCATAGTGAATCTAGTTTAATAGTGTGAGAGTCCAGTCCATAGTGGATCTAACATAATAGTGTGAGAGTCCAGTCCATAGTGGATCTAGTTTAATAGTGTGAGAGTCCAGTCCATAGTGGATCTAACATAATAGTGAGAGTCCAGTCCATAGTGGATCTAACATAATAGTGTGAGAATCCAGTCCATAGTGGATCTAGCAAAATAGTGTGAGAGTCCAGTCCATAGTGGATCTAGCATAATAGTGTGAGAGTCCAGTCCATAGTGGATCTAGCATAATAGTGTGAGAGTCCAGTCCATAGTGGATCTAACATAATAGTGTGAGAGTCCAGTCCATAGTGGATCTAGCATAATAGTGTGAGAGTCCAGTCCATAGTGGATCTAGCATAATAGTGTGAGAGTCCAGTCCATAGTGGATCTACTTAATAGTGTGAGAGTCCAGTCCATAGTGGATCTAACATAATTGTGTGAGAGTCCAGTCCATAGTGGATCTAGTTAATAGTGTGACAGTCCAGTCCATAGTGGATCTAGCATAATAGTGTGAGAGTCCAGTCCATAGTGGATCTAGTTAATAGTGTGAGAGTCCAGTCCATAGCGGATCTAGTTAATAGTGTGAGAGTCCAGTCCATAGTGGCTCTACTTAATAGTGTGAGAGTCCAGTCCATAGTGGATCCAACATAATAGTGTGAGAGTCCAGTCCATAGTGGATCTAGTTAATAGTGTGACAGTCCAGTCCATAGTGGATCCAGCATAATAGTGTGAGAGTCCAGCGATCTAGTTAATAGTGTGAGAGTCCAGTCCATAGTGGATCTAGTTAATAGTGTGAGAGTCCAGTCCATAGTGAATCTAGTTTAATAGTGTGAGAGTCCAGTCCATAGTGGATCTAACATAATAGTGAGAGTCCAGTCCATAGTGGATCTAACATAATAGTGAGAGAGTCCAGTCCATAGTGGATCTAACATAATCGTGTGAGAGTCCAGTCCATAGTGGATCTAACATAATATTGTGAGAGTCCAGTCCATAGTGGATCTAACATAATAGTGAGAGTCCAGTCCATAGTGGATCTAACATAATAGTGTGAGAGTCCAGTCCATAGTGGATCTAACATAATAGTGTGAGAGTCCAGTCCATAGTGGATCTAACATAATAGTGTGAGAGTCCAGTCCATAGTGGATCTAACATAATAGTGTGAGAGTCCAGTCCATAGTGGATCTAACATAATAGTGAGAGTCAAGTCCGTAGTGGATCTACCATAATAGTGTGAGAGTCCAGTCCATAGTGGATCTAGTTAATAGTGTGACAGTCCAGTCCACAGTGGACCTAGCATAATAGTGTAAGAGTCCAGTCCATAGTGGATCTAGTTAATAGTGTGAGAGTCCAGTCCATAGTGGATCTAGTTTAATAGTGTGAGAGTCCAGTCCATAGTGGATCTAACATAAAAGTGTGAGAGTCCAGTCCATAGTGGATCTAACATAATAGTGTGAGAGTCCAGTCCATAGTGGATCTAGTTAATAGTGTGAGAGTCCAGTCCATAGTGAATCTAGTTTAATAGTGTGAGAGTCCAGTCCGTAGTGGATCTAGTTTAATAGTGTGAGAGTCCAGTCCATAGTGGATCTAACATAATAGTGTGAGAGTCCAGTCCATAGTGGATCTAACATAATAGTGTGAGAATCCAGTCCATAGTGGATCTAGCATAATAGTGTGAGAGTCCAGTCCATAGTGGATCTAGCATAATAGTGTGAGAGTCCAGTCCATAGTGGATCTAACATAATAGTGTGAGAGTCCAGTCCATAGTGGATCTAGAATAATAGTGTGAGAGTCCAGTCCATAGTGGATCTACTTAATAGTGTGAGAGTCCAGTCCATAGTGGATCTAACATAATTGTGTGAGAGTCCAGTCCATAGTGGATCTAGTTAATAGTGTGACAGTCCAGTCCATAGTGGATCTAGCATAATAGTGTGAGAGTCCAGTCCATAGTGGATCTAGTTAATAGTGTGAGAGTCCAGTCCATAGCGGATCTAGTTAATAGTGTGAGAGTCCAGTCCATAGTGGCTCTACTTAATAGTGTGAGAGTCCAGTCCATAGTGGATCCAACATAATAGTGTGAGAGTCCAGTCCATAGTGGATCTAGTTAATAGTGTGACAGTCCAGTCCATAGTGGATCCAGCATAATAGTGTGAGAGTCCAGCGATCTAGTTAATAGTGTGAGAGTCCAGTCCATAGTGGATCTAGTTAATAGTGTGAGAGTCCAGTCCATAGTGAATCTAGTTTAATAGTGTGAGAGTCCAGTCCATAGTGGATCTAACATAATAGTGAGAGTCCAGTCCATAGTGGATCTAACATAATAGCGAGAGTCCAGTCCATAGTGGATCTAACATAACATTGTGAGAGTCCAGTCCATAGTGGATCCAACATAATAGTGTGAGAGTCCAGTCCATAGTGGATCCAACATAATAGTGAGAGTCCAGTCCATAGTGGATCTAACATAATAGTGTGAGAGTCCAGTCCATAGTGGATCTAACATAATAGTGTGAGAATCCAGTCCTTAGTGGATCTAGTTAATAGTGTGAGAGTCCAGTCCATAGTGGATCTAGTTAATAGTGTGAGAGTCCAGTCCTTCACAGATGTGTAAGTTACCCATGTCTTGGGCACTAATACACCCCCATACCATCACACATGCTGCCTTTTACACTTTGCGCCTAGAACAATCGGGATGGTTCTTTTCCTCTTTGGTCCGGAGGACACGACGTCCACAGTTTCCAAAAACAATTTGAAATGTGGACTCGTCAGACCACAGAACACTTTTCCACTTTGCATCGGTCCATCTTAGATGAGCTCGGGCCCAGCGAAGCGTTTCTGGGTGTTGTTGATAAATGGCTTTGGCTTTGCATAGTAGAGTTTTAACTTGCACTTACAGATGTAGCGACCAACTGTAGTTACTGACAGTGGTTTTTTGAAGTGTTCCTGAGCCCATGTGGTGATATCCTTTACACACTGATGTCACTTTTTGATGTAGTAGTAAGTAACTTGTAATTTAGCTACTTTTAATCCAGAGTAATTTGTACTTTAGCTACATTTAATGGAGAGTAACTTGTATTTTAGCAACATTTAATGGAGAGTAATTTGTAATTTAGCTACTTTTAATCCAGATTAATTTGTACTTTAGCTACATTTAATGAAGAGTAATTTGTACTTTAGCTACATTTAATGGAGAGTAACTTGTAACTTAGCTACATTTAATGGAGAGTAATTTGTACTTTAGCTACATTTAATGAAGAGTAACTTGTAGCTTAGCTACATTTAATGGAGAGTAACTTGTAGTTTAGCTATATTTAATGGAGAGTAACTTGTAGTTTAGCTACATTTAATGGGGAGTAATTTGTAGTTTAGCTACATTTAATGGAGAGTAATTTGTAGTTTAGCTATATTTAATGGAGAGTAACTTGTATCTTAGCGATATTTAATGGAGAGTAATTTATAGTTTAGCTACATTTAATGGAGAGTAACTTGTCATTTAGCTACTTTTAATCCCGAGTAATTTGTACTTTAGTTACATTTAATGGAGAGTAATTTGTAGTTTAGCTACATTTAATGGAGAGTAATTTGTAGTTTAGCTACTTTTAATCCTGAGTAATTTGTACTTTAGCTACATTTAATGGAGAGTAACTTGTAGTTTATCTACATTTAACGGAGAGTAACTTATAACTTAGCTACATTTAATGGAGAGTAACTTGTAACTTAGCTACATTTAATGGAGAGTAACTTGTAATTTAGCTACATTTAATGGAGAGTAACGTGTAGTTTAGCTACATTTAATGAAGAGTAACGTGTAGTTTAGCTACATTTAATGGAGAGTAATTTGTATCTTAGCTACATTTAATGGAGAGTAACTTGTAGCTTAGCTACATTTAATGGAGAGTAACTTGTAGCTTAGTTACATTTAATGGACAGTAACTTGTAGCTTAGCTACATTTAATGGAGAGTAATTTGTATTTTAGCTACATTTAATCCAGAGTAATTTGTAATTTAGCTACATTTAATGGAGAGTAACTTGTAGCTTAGCTACATTTAATGGAGAGTAACTTGTATCTTAGCTACATTTAATGGAGAGTAACTTGTATCTTAGCTACAGTTAATGGAGAGTAACTTGTATCTTAGCTACATTTAATGGAGAGTAACTTGTATCTTAGCTACATTTAAAGTTACTTTTATCTTAGCTACATCTAATGTAGAGTTACTTGTAGCTTAGCTACATTTAATGGAGAGTAACTTGTAGCTTAGCTACATTTAGTGGAGAGTAACTTGTAGCTCAGTTACATTTAATGGAGAGTAACGTGTAGCTTAGTTACATTTATTGGAGAGTAACTTGTAGCTTAGTTACATTTAATGGAGAGTAACTTGTAGCTTAGCTACATTTAATCCAGAGTTATTTGTAGTTTAGCTACATTTAATGGAGAGTAACTTGTATCTTAGCTACATTTAATGGAGAGTAACTTGTAGCTTAGCTACATTTAATGGAGAGTAACTTGTATTTTAGCTACATTTAATGGAGAGTAACTTGTAGCTTAGCTACATTTAATGGAGAGTAACTTATAGCTTAGCTACATTTAATGGAGAGTAACTTTTAGCTCAGTTACATTTAATGGAGAGTAACGTGTAGCTTAGTTACATTTATTGGAGAGTAACTTGTAGCTGAGTTACATTTAATGGAGAGTAACTTGTAGCTTAGCTACATTTAATGGAGAGTAACTTGTAGCTTAGCTACATTTAATGGAGAGTAACTTGTAGCTTAGCTACATTTAATGGAAAGTAACTTGTAGCTCAGTTACATTTAATGGAGAGTAACTTGTAGCTTAGTTACATTTATTGGAGAGTAATTTGTAGCTTAGTTTACTACATTTTCCAAGTAGCTTGGGTACCGCAGGTCTTTACACAATCCATCACTTTCATCCTTTGCAAGGTGTTGAAAGAAATGCTAAGTTGTCATCTCAGTGGACAGCGCAGAGCCGCAGATAGCACTTTAGTGTCTGATAACACTTTAAGAAATGACTCAGGGTTTACGGGAAGTCCAAGATGTAACTGCCGCATGTGTCAATCCCTCTGGAGAGATAAGACGTGTTTTCATACTTTCTCCGGAACAATTCCGCCAAATTCTATCCGGTGTGTAGACATTACTAATGTTCCATTCATTCTGTCTGCAGCTTATTATTAAATTCTTTCAGCTGCGTGTCAATCACTTTTCTTCTCTGGGATTCCGACATTTATTTTCTCCATTGAAAATAAATAGGCCCGAATTTCAAACTTGCACAATTCCCACATTTCTCACCAAGTTAGACCTGTTCCAACATCCTCACACTCCACTCACCCTGGACATTCAAACTACCGTTTAAAAAAAAAAAATTCCAGAAATTTCCAGAATAATCGGTTTTCCAAAGCCCTATTTCCACCCTTTGTGCTTTCAGCTTCCGTTGTACATTTTTCAACACATTCACACCATTTCACCATCAAAACATTCCACTTTGTTGGAACATAAAATGTACCTTTTCTGTTTTTTGTTAAAATTTCCTATTTTTCCGAAATTTAAGGAATTCCGAAATACCATTTCTTAATTACAAAGTGTTACTATGTCAACATTTCTCTACCAATTCAAAAACGTTTGACACCAAACTTACTAATATTATCTAGGACAATTGTAATGTTATATACGTTTTGAAAGTTTCCCGGTTTTCCCGAAATTCCCAAGTTTCCAGGAAATTCATTTTCAAAGTTTTACAAATCCCACATTTATCACCCGATTCGAACCAATCCACCATCCACACACTCCACTCTTCCTACACATTCAAGCCAACATGTTTCTGGGTTCGGGACATTCCCATATTACCCAAAATTACCAGGAATTTGTACCTACTGCAAATCAATGGGCAATAAACAAAACCTCTTCCCATCCCACATTTCTGACCTGATTTGAACTGTTCCACCATCCACACATTCCAATCCTCTTGGACATTCAAACTATCTTTTTCCAAGTTAAAAAAATTCCAGGAATTTCCAGAATTACTGGTTTTCCGAAGCCCTATTTCCACCCTTTGTGCTTTTAGCTTCTCGTTGTACATTTTTGCACACATTCCCTCCATTTCACCATCAAAACATTCCACTTAGATGGAACATCAAAGGTACCTATCTTTTTTGTACATTTTCCCAATTATCCCGAGATTTCGAGAATTCCAAAATACCAATTTTCAATTACAAAGTGTTATTATATCAACATTTTTCGACCGGTTCAAAAAATTCAAACACCAACCCGTTCATATCATCTAGGACACTTGTGATATTATCTACATTTTAAATAATTCCAGGTTTTCTTGAAATTCCCAAATTTCCAGGAAATTCCCTTCCAAATGAATAGACATTTTCAAAATTCTACAACTACCACATTTATCACTCGATTCAAACAGTTCCACCATCCATACACTCCACTTTTCCTGCACATTAAATCCAATATGGTTTGGAAAATTCCTTTATAACCCGGAATTACCAGGAATTTTTACCCGTTGCAAACGAATGGGCAATATAGAATCCTCCTCATATTCCACATTTCTCGTCCGATTCGAACCGTTCCGACATCCACACACTTCACTAAATCCAATATAGTTTGGAAAATTCCTTTATAACCCGGAATTACCCGGAATTTTTACCCATTGCAAACAAATGGGCAATATAGAATCCTCTTCATATTCCACATTTCTCGTCCGATTCTAACTGTTCCACCATCCACACACTCCAATTTTCCTACACATTCAATCCAGTATGGTTTGGAAAATTCCCATATTACCCGGAAATTACCAGGAATTGTTACTTGTTGCAAACGAATGGGCAATATAGAAACCTCTTCATATTCTACATTTCTCGTCCGATTCGAACTGTTCCAATATCCACACACTCCACTCTTCCTGCACATTAAATCCAGTATGGTTTGGAAGATTCCCGTATTACCCGGAACTACCAGGAATTTTTACCCATTGCAAACAAATGGGCAATATAGAAACCTCTTCATATTCCACATTTGTTGTCCAGTTCGAACTGTTCCACCATCCACACACACCACTCTTCCTGCACATTAAATCCAGTATGGTTTGGAAAATTCCTGTATTAACCAGAAATTACCAGGAATTGTTACTTATTGCAAACGAATGGGCAATATAGAAACCTCTTCATATTCCACATTTCTCGTCCGATTCGAACCGTTCCAACATCCACACACTCCACTCTTCCTGCACATTAAATCCAGTATGGTTTGGAAAATTCCCGTATTACCCGGAACTACCAGGAATTTTTACCCATTGCAAACAAATGGGCAATATAGAAGCCTCTTCATACTCCACATTTGTTGTCCAATTCGAACTGTTCCAATATCCACACACTCCACTCTTCCTGCACATTAAATCCAGTATGGTTTGGAAAATTCCTGTATTAACCAGAAATTACCAGGGATTTTTACTTATTGCAAACAAATGGGCAATATAGAAGCCTCTTCATATTCCACATTTCTCGTCCGATTCAAACTGTTCCAATATCCACACACTCCTCTCTTCCTGCACATTAAATCCAGTATGGTTTGGAAAATTCCCGTATTACCCGGAACTACCAGGAATTTTTACCCATTGCAAACAAATGGGCAATATAGAAACCTCTTCATATTCCACATTTGTTGTCCAATTCGAACTGTTCCTATATCCACACACTCCACTCTTCCTGCACATTAAATCCAGTATGGTTTGGAAAATTCCTGTATTAACCAGAAATTACCAGGAATTTTTACTTATTGCAAACAAATGGGCAATATAGAAACCTCTTCATATTCCACATTTCTCGTCAGATTCAAACTGTTCCAATATCCACACACTCCACTCTTCCTGCACATTAAATCCAATATGGTTTGGAAAATTCCCGTATTACCCAGAACTACCAGGAATTTTTACCCATTACAAACGTATCGGCAATATAGAAACCTCTTTATATTCCACATTTCTCGTCCGATTCGAACTGTTCCAATATCCACACACTCCACTCTTCCTGCACATTAAATCCAGTATGGTTTGGAAAATTCCCGTATTACCCGGAATTACCAGGAAATTTTACCCATTGCAAATGAATGGGCAATATAGAAACCTCTTCATATTCCACATTTCTCGTCCGATTCAAACTGCTCCAACATCCATACACTCCACTCTTCCTGCACATTAAATCCAGTATAGTTTAGAAAATTCCCGTATTACCCAGAACTACCAGGGATTTTTCTTATTGCAAACGAATGGGCAATATAGAAACCTCTTCATATTCCACATTTCTCGTCCGATTCAAACTGTTCCAACATCCACATACTCCACTCTTCCTGCACATTCAAGCATTCTAGTTTGCCTTGTGCACCTCGGTGGGGTGCCTACACAGCATTCATTCTGGTTGTTAATGGTGTCATGAGACACCAGTCTGCAGAGAAAGCGATGGAGGACAAAGTGTGTGTGCGAAGCACACCCGTTAAGTTTCAGTTTAAATTCTTAAGTTTCGTTTCCATTCTTGCCGAGGCGTGGCAACTTGGAACAGACAAAAATGCGGACAGGCAGCCATTAGAGAGATTGCTTGGACCTCTTGACAGCTCCACCCTCTCTCTCTTCAGCGCTGGTGTCTCTGTTGTTTGTACTTGCTCCTGCTCTGTTGAATAGATTGTTGAACTGCAGCTCTAGTCACCTCTCATTGCAGAACTAAAGAATCTGGGAGGACTCTGCCCTCCTAAAAGGGAGGATACTAATAGCAACATGCGTATTTAGTGGAGGGAAGTACGACGGGGAAATAACTTTGTCAACATTTCATTTTCAGCACAAACCCCTTCAAGATTAGACAAACATTCCACAGGGAGACAGAATGGGAACGCTGTTACGGTATTTGAAGTGCCATCCCATTCCTAACCCATAGGGTTCAATATGACCTTTTGCAGCTATTACAGCTTCAACTCTTCTGGGAAGGCTGTCCACAAGGTTGCAGAGTGTGTTTATAGGAATGTTCCACCATTCTTCCAAAAGCGCATTGGTGAGGTCTGACACTGATGTTGGTGGAGAAGGCCTGGCTCTCTGTCTCCTTTCTAATTCATCCCAAAGGTGTTCTATCGGGTTCAGGTCAGGACTCTGTGCAGGCCAGTCTAGTTCATCCACACCAGACTCTGTCATTCGTGTCTTTATGGACCTTGCTTTGTGCACTGGTGCACAGTCATGTTGGAAGAGGAAGGGGCCCGCTCCAAACTGTTCCCTCAATGTTGGGAGCTTGGAATTGTCCAAAATGTTTTGGTATCTTGGAGCATTCCAAGTTCCTTTCCCTGGAACTAGGCGGCCAAGCCCAACTCTTGGAAAAACAACCCCACACCATAATTCCTCCTCCACCAAATTTCACACAAATTCCACAGAACTTTCCTCCAGAAGGTCTAATCTTTGTCCATGTGATGTCAGATGAAACAAAAATGGAGCTGTTTGGCCACAATACCCAGCAATATGTTTGGAGGAGAAAAGGTGAGGCCTTTAATCCCAGGAACACCATTCCTACCGTCAAGCATGGTGGTGGTAGTATTATGCTCTGGGCCTGTTTTGCTGCCAATGGAACTGCTGCTTTAAATGGGACAATGAAAAAGGAGGATTAGCTCCAAATTGTTCAGGACAAGCTAAAATCATCAGCCCGGAGGTTGGGTCTTGGGCGCAGTTGGGTGTTCCAACAGGACAATGACCCCAAACACACCTCAAAAGTGGTAAAGGAATGGCTAAATCAGACTATGACTGCAAAAAGTCAGTGTTCAAAAACAAGAAAAACAAAAAACAAAAATAAGGGGTATTTTATTTGAACTAAGCAAAATTATCTGCCAATAGAACAAGAACATTTGGCTTGTCAAGACTTTCCAAAACAAGTCAAATTAGCTAACCTCAATGAACCCAAAAATACCTTAAAATAAGTATATTCTCACTAATAACAAGTGCACTTTTCTTGGTAGAAAAAAAAGAGACCTTTTTTCTCAATATGTTGAAAAATATTCTTAAATTAAGTAAATGCTGGTGCCGTTATCTCGACATAATGATATGTGCTCTGCATTACATTTCTTGAAACCAGCAAGCTTACACTAAAAACTAGAGATGTTCGATAATGGCTTTTTTGCCGATATTCCGATATTGTCCAACTCTTAATTACCAATTCCAATATCAACCGATACCGATATATACAGTCGTGGAATTAACACATTATTATGCCTAATTTTGTTGTGATGCCCCGCTGGATGCATTAAACAATGTAACAAGGTTTTCCAAAATAAATAAATCAACTCAAGTTATGTAAAAAAAATGCCAACATGGCACTGCCATATTTATTATTGAAGTCACAAAGTGCATTATTTTTTTTTAACATGCCTCAAAACAGCAGCTTGGAATTTGGGACATGCTCTCCCTGAGAGAGCATGAGGAGGTTGAGGTGGGCGGGGTTAAGGTGGGGAGGGGGTATGGGGTAGCAGGGGGGGGGGGTGTATATTGTAGCTACCCGGAAGAGTTAGTGCTGCAAAGGGTTCTGGGTATTTGTTCTGTTGTGTTTATGTTGTGTTACGGTGCGGATGTTCTCCCGAAATGTGTTTGTCATTCTTGTTTGGTGTGGGTTCACAGTGTGGCGCATATTTGTAACAGTGTTAAACTTGTTCAAACGGCCACCCTCAGTGTGACCTGTATGGCTGTTGACCAAGTATGCTTTGCATTCACTTGTGTGTGTGAAAATCTGCAGATGTTATGTGATTGCGGCACATAAAGGGTTATTGGCGCTCTGTACTTCTCCCTACGTCCGTGTACACAGCCGCGTTTTAAAAGGTTGTAAATTGTACTTTTTGAAACCGATACCGATAATTTTGAAACCGATACCGATAATTTCCGATATTTCATTTTAAAGCATTTATCGGCCGATAATATCGGCAGTCCGATGTTATTGTACATCCCTAATTGTGAGGCCACAAAATGCAACGGGTCCATCAGACCCACAAACGCTGGCTGAGTAACAACAACATGAACGTTGCATGGAAAATTTCTCCGCCAGTTTCTTGCATCCCGCAGGGATTCTTTTTTTGTTTTCCTGCACCTGCGTGTCCCACACAAGGTTGCAGAATTGTTTGTCAACACTGTCTGCTCTCATTTTCTCGCACATTTGACCCTCTGATGTTCTGTGTACCTACACTCTGTCCTCCTCCTGTCTAGGCCTGCTGTGTGTGTGTGTGTGTGTGTGTGTGTGTGTGTGTGTGTGTGTGTGTGTGTGTGTGTGTGTGTGTGTGTGTGTGTGTGTGTGTGTGTGTGTGTGTGTGTGTGTGTGTGTGTGTGTGTGTGTGTGTGTGTGTGTGTTTACTTAATGGGGACATTGCTCTGTTTACACAGTCACGTTTAGGGGACCTCTGACGGTATGGGGACAAAAAACAGGTTCTCTAAAGGGAAACCTTTTTAAATGATAGTCAGATCCATTCTGAAGATGCCTAAGTGATTTTTAAGCTTTGACCCATAAAACATGTTTACTGATTGATTGATTGATTGAAACTTTTATTAGTAGATTGCACAGTACAGTACATATTCCGTACAATTGACCACTAAATGGTAACACCCCAATACGTTTTTCAACTTGTTTAAGTCGGGGGTCCACGTTCATCAATCCATGGTACAAATATGTACTATCAGCATAATACAGTCATCACACAAATTAATCATCAGAGTATATACATTGAATTATTTACATTATTTACAATCCGGGGTGTGGGATGTGGAGGGGGTTGGTTGATATCAGCACTTCAGTCATCAACAATTGCATCATCAGAGAAATAATCCCCCCCCCTCCACACCCCTGATTGTAAATAATGTAAATAATTCAATGTGATTATCTTGTGTGATGACTGTATTATGATGATAGTATTTATCTGATAGTATATATCTGTATCATGAATCAATTTAAGTGGACCCCGACTTAAACAAGTTGAAAAACTTATTGGGGTGTTACCATTTAGTGGTCAATTGTACGGAATATGTACTTCACTGTGCAACCTACTAATAAAAGTCTCAATCAATCAATAAGCATTGAAACAGTGTAGGTCTGACTTGGTAGGATATGTACAGCGAGCAGAGAACATAGTGAGTTCAGAAAGCATAAGAACAAGTATATACATTAGAAATACATTTGGTTATTTACAATCCGGGGAGGTGGGATGTGGTGGGGGGAGGGTGTTAGTTTAGGGTTGTAGTTGCCTAGAGGTGTTCTTTTAGTGTGGTTTTGAAGGAGGATAGAGATGCCCTTTCTTTTACACCTGTTGGGAGCGCATTCCACATTGATGTGGCATAGAAAGAGAATGAGTTAAGACCTTTGTTAGTTCGGAATCTGGGTTTAACGTGGTTAGTGGAGCTCCCCCTGGTGTTGTGGTTATGGCGGTCATTTACGTTAAGGAAGTAGTTTGACATGTACTTCGGTATCAGGGAGGTGTAGTGGATTTTATAGACTAAGCTCAGTGCAAGTTGTTTAACTCTGTCCTCCACCTTGAGCCAGCCCACTTTAGAGAAGTGGGTAGGAGTGAGGTGGGATCTGGGGTGGAGGTCTAGAAGTAACCTGACTAGCTTGTTCTGGGATGTTTGGAGTTTAGATTTGAGGGTTTTGGAGGTGCTAGGGTACCAGGAGGTGCATGCGTAATCGAAAAAGGGTTGAACGAGAGTTCCCGCTAGAATCTTCAAGGTGCTTTCGTTGACCAGAGAGGAGATTCTGTAGAGAAATCTTGTTCGTTGGTTGACCTTTTTGATGACCTTGGTTGCCATTTTATCACAGGAAAGATTAGCCTCTAGAATGGAACCTAGGTAGGTGACGTCATCTTTCCTGGTGATAACAATGTCACCCACTTTTATAGTGAAGTCATTGACTTTCTTAAGGTTGATGTGGGACCCAAACAGGATGGATTCTGTTTTACCCAAGTGGATGGATAGCTTGTTGTCAGCGAGCCAGGTGCAAGTTCTACAGAGCTCAGCACTGAGGATTTTTTCCACCTGTGACTTGTCCTTGTCTGATACCAGCAGGGCAGAGTCATCTGCAAACAGGAACAATTCCCAGTAGAAAGGGTGGTCCCCAGTCATGATCAAAAACTTGGTCCCCATTCCAAATGATAACCAGTATGTGTGTGTGTGTGTGTGTGTGTGTGTGTGTGTGTGTGTGTGTGTGTGTGTGTGTGTGTGTGTGTGTGTGTGTGTGTGTGTGTGTGTGTGTGTGTGTGTGTGTGTGTGTGTGTGTGTGTGGTACACATAACATCAATTTCCATACTTCTATTAGCCCAGGGTCCAGTGGACCCGGACATCTTATATGTAATAGAAATGTGTATGGTGTGTGCTCATTAAATATGTATTGTGATAAATGTTCTTCACAGAAAATGAGCCAAAATCAGTGAGTCTCAGTTTAAAAAATTAATTAATTGTATCATTTTTCTTTTAATAAAAAATGAAAACGGGCGGGTCCCACAGACCCGAACACCACACATATTGCCATCATAGTGGAGTCTACACGTATCTCTTATGTGTGACTGCCATCTACTGGTCACACTTATCATTACACCATGTAACCAAATAAAATTGCTTCGAGGTCGGTAAGGAAAACTAGAATGAATCCTTACATCAGGCGCACCGGGTTATAAGACGCACTGTCGAGTTTTGAGAATAAAAAAATGATTTTAAAGGCCTACTGAAATGACATTTTTTTATTTAAACGGGGATAGCAGATCCATTCTATGTGTCATACTTGATCATTTTGCGATATTGCCATATTTTTGTTGAAAGGATTTAGTAGAGAACGACGACGATAAAGTTGCAACTTTTGGTCTCTGGTAAAAAAAAGCCCTGCCCCTACCGGAAGTAGTGTGACGTCACAGGTTGAAAGGCTCCTCACATTTCCCCATTGTTTACACCAGCAGCGAGAGCGATTCGGACCGAGAAAGTGACGATTACCCCATTCATTTGAGCGAGGATGAAAGATTCGTGGATGAGGAACGTGAGAGTGAAGGACTAGAGTGCAGTGCAGGACGTATCTTTTTTGGCTCTGACCGTGACTTAGGTACAAGCTGGCTCATTGGATTCCACACTCTCTCCTTTTTCTATTGTGGATCACGGAGTTGTATTTTAAACCACCTCGGATACTATATCCTCTTGAAAATGAGAGTCGAGAACGCGAAATGGACATTCACAGTGACTTTTATCCCCACGACAATACATCGGCGAAGCACTTTAGCTACTGAGCTAACGTGATAGCATCGGGCTCAAATGCAGATAGAAACAAAATAAATAAACCCCTGACTGGAAGGATAGACAGAAGATCAACAATACTATTAAACCATGGACATGTAACTACACGGTTAATGCTTTCCAGCTTGGCGAAGCTTAGCAATGCTGTTGCTAACGACGCCATTGAAGCTAACTTAGCTACGGAACCTCGACAGAGCTATGCTAAAAACATTAGCTCTGCACCTACGCCAGCTCTCATCTGCTCATCACAACCCGTGCTCACCTGCGTTCCAGCGATCGACGGTACGACGAAGGACTTCACCCGATCACCGATGCGGTCGGCGGCCCGGAGACGGAGGAAGTCAAGGTGAGGTCGGTGGCTAGCGCGTCTGCTATCCATCTCAAAGTCCTCCTGGTTGTGTTGCTGTAGTCCGCCGCTAATACACCGATCCCACCTACAACTTTCTTCTTTGCAGTCTTCATTGGTCATTAAAAAAATTGCAAAAGATTCACCAACACAGATGTCCAGAATACTGTGGAGTTTTGAGATGAAAACAGAGCTTTTTTGTATTGGATTCAATGGGCTCCGAATACTTCCGTTTCAACCATTGACGTCACGCGCATACGTCATCATACATAGACGTTTTCAACCGGAAGTTTAGCGGGAAATTTAAAATGTCACTTTATAAGTTAACCCGGCCGTATTGGCATGTGTTGCAATGTTAAGATTTCATCATTGATATATAAACTATCAGACTGCGTGGTCGCTAGTAGTGGCTTTCAGTAGGCCTTTAAGTGCTCCTTATAGTCGGGAAATTCCGGTAGTTCCTGCCGTTCTGTGCATCACAGGACTCAACAGTTGGCCGTCTATTGTGCTTCTGAATGGGCCAGGGAGCCACAGAGCTGCAGGTTGCAGACCCTGGCCTAGATTCCCCCTTTCCTCCGCCTCCAAGTTCAAGCTCAGGGCAGGATTAGCCCGTGGCTCCTGCTAACATGTGGCTGCTTGCCTTCCTCTCTGTTATTCCCCCCCCCCGGGGAAAAGCATTTGACGGAAACGTCCTCACAAATTTATTGACCTCCGCTCTCTCCTCTTGTGGCTCTGACAGGTGAGGAGGAAGTCCGTTCTTTTTGAAGGGGAAGTGTCACTTCGGTCTCCGATGTCGTTTGTCTCACAAGTCGGTCCAGCTGGTGTGTGAAGTCACCAGCAACTC